>NC_056750.1:420759277-420850480 GCF_019279795.1 Protopterus annectens
TATTAAAAGTACAAGTAGCAGGGCTGTTTCTGTTAACACTGAACTAGTATGGGAATCCATTAATTTAGCCATTGAAACTCTACCTGACATGCTTTGGATAGTACACCTCCTATATTGCCTTTATACTGATTCCTACTATTACATGTTATATTTATTTTAGCACTGTGCTCTTGTAAGGCAGGCATGGCTTAGTGGTAGGTCATACAGACTAATGTTACCAAGGTCCTGGGTTTGAGACTGACAGTGGGAATTTATTTTTATTTGCAAGCTTTCAAACTGAGTACAGGGCCTGTCAATCAAAGTGCTGAGGCCACCTTTAAGCAATTAGAAGGGTAAGTAGGTCACACAGGGGTCAGGCTGTGTTGCAGATTCAGGTTGCTGCATTTATGTTCACTGTTTCCTGTAGTGAGTGTGTATGGATACTGACACCTACAACTATATTCCATATGTATTTATATATATTTATATATCTGTATGTGTAGATATACGTACCTTCATATATGTACATTACCTTACTTTATTATGTACAAGCTAACAAGTAGCAGGGCTGTTTCTGTTAACACTGACCTAGTATGGGAATCCAGTAATTTGGCCATTAAAACTCTGCCTGACATGCTTCAGATAGTACATCTCCTATATTGCTTTTATACTGATTTTTACTATTACATGTTATATTTATTTTAGCACTGTGTTCTTGTAAGGCAAGCATGGCTTAGTGGTAGGTCATACAGACTAATGTTACCAAGGTCCTGGGTTCGAGACTGACAGTGGGAATTTATTTTTCTTTGCAAACTTTCAAACTGAGTACAGGACCTGTCAATCAAAGTGCCATAAAGGCACTTTTAAGCACTAAACCAGGTCTGCTCGTTTGCGGAGCTCACGCAAGACTGGCGGTGAGCTCCGCTAACACAAGCACACCAGCTAATTTCTTTGAAAGAAAAGAAAAAGGGGTGACAGGAAAGTGGTGAGAAAGGGGTCACAAAGATGGTAAGACAGTAGGGAAACAAGCGTGGGATTTGCAGGAGGGATGTAGGTAAGGCCCATAGATGCCCATGTCTTTAGCAGCAACAGCTGTGCATTTCCATGTATTTTGGTGAGACATTGGAAACCTTTCACCCCTGAGAGAGGTGTCAGGACAACATTAATATTTGTTGTAGAGCCAATTGTAATTAACTGTTTCAATGTCAAGCAGACATGTGTGCGACATGGACAGCTATGTATGGGGCGTAATTTTTTGTGGGTACAGAGTGCCCTTTTTTTTTTTTTCAGGTGAGAGTGGTATGTCAGGTGAAGGAAGTCGGTATAGCTGGGGAGGTAGGTTGGGTAGGTTAACAGACAAGACAGAAAAGACGCATACAGGGGCGGTGTATGACATACGTGGGGGGGGTTACACAATTGACGGGGACGGAGGTTGGGATATCCGAGATGCATGAGCCCACAGATGGCAACAGTGGAACTGATATCCCCACCCATAGGCAGTTGTCACTGTTCCTTCACAGCCCAGGACGGGGCTGTGCTGGGGGCTGTGTAGGCGGGGCAACGGCCGGGGCCGTTAGCTGTGCCACACGAGCCTCGAGCTGGCGTAGGGGCCCAAGAACAGAGTCTTGGATCTCCCTTCGCACCACAGACCGGACACCTTGGAGGGTGAGTGGACGAACCCCTCCGGCCACACTTGCAGAGGGGGGACGGGCCCCATCCCCTGCAGCGCTTCCACCCGAAGGTGGCACAGGGCCACCGGAGGGGGGTCCGGCCTGGGCACTAGTGCCAGGTGCAGTCGCCAGCTGAGGTGGGAGAGGTGGGTCCGCTGGGACCTGCCTTCCCAAGCGTTCTAGGTTTGTGAGTAGTTATGTTAGTTTGGGTTAGTGGCATTTTATTCCATTCAGATTAGTTGTAACAGCATGCATTGGTATTCCCATCAAACAAACACCCAGATATTAACACCATTGAACAAGGCATATCAATATCACATGCATTATTTGAACAGAAATACACAGTCAAACAACATGCAGGGTTGATTAATGGCAACAGGCCATCAAATTTGCAGGTATGAACAGGGCACATGCACAAACAGGCATGCATATATTTTTGAAACAGACAAATGTCCATGATTAATGAAATGTTCACATACCATTATTTAGTGGGTGTTGTTATATGGAATTATAGGGTTGGGTGGAGATAGAAAGTGATGACACATTCATATGTTACACATTGATTTACATTTGTAATAGGTACACAATTAAGTTGAGGCTGATGTTTCAAATAATTTTTATTTGACTGTCATGCTACACCTGTTACAAATACATCACTATCCTACTTATTTTGAATCTGATCAGATACATCATCCTGCTACACTTTGCTGACAGGATAGGGGACAACTATGGCTGTTTAGTCTGTCAGATAATCATTCATTCTATCTGCAAATTGTATACTGTGATCACCATACAGACTTTGGCCTAGACATTCCAGATTCTGACACACTGAAATCAGTTTGGGATATTAAGATGTACTTCCCACATGCATTTAGTTCTGTATAAACACACTTGGGCTACTATATTCAGGGGTTATTACTACTTTATTTATTCATACATGACCCTTTCTGTCACTCTCACACATCCTGCAACTTCACAGTTCAGGTTGGTACTTCTAGGCTTTGTTCACATGTTAGACTGGTGGTGATTCAAACACTTTCCAACAGCCTCACTTCTGTCATGATTCAGCATTTCAACAGGGGATATATCTCACATATGACTACCTCAGATTCTAAAGCTGTACTCTTGAGACTACTGCAGGTTACACTATATTTAATTCATGGTGGGACATCTGTATTACAGCACTGTTTAATTCTATCAATTATATTTCCAGTTACACTTGCATACTGATGAACTTGTTGCAGCCATACCTGCAGATTTACAATTCCTGCTTGCACATTATATTAATTTTAATCAATACACTGCAGTGTTCTGATACATGCTACAGTACAATATTTATGTACAAGTAATGGGTGGGGTTACTAACCTGCATGGTGGCGCAGCCGCACCAGCCTACGGGCATACATCTCGCGGTTCGCAGAGCGGACACCTGCAGCTATGTCTGAAAGAAGTAATATTGGACTACACATCTCCATGGTATCAGCCAGTTGAAATCCTTACATACATAAGCAAAATGTAACTTACTCAGTAGTGGGGCGTTGGGCATATCCAGGGCCTCCTGGATCCATTCGGTCAACTGGTCTTGCTTGCGTCGCTTCAGGTCCACATGGTGGTGACGGACCTGCTCACCAGTGCATGGAATGCCAGTAGCACTGGTCAGATCACGAGCCAACTGGTCCCATGCCTCTGCCCTATACGCTCCCCATGAGACCTGGCCCTGCATGAGTTGGGCCTCGTGATGATGGACAAGGAGCCAGACCATGTATCTGGACTCCTCAACGCCCCAATGCTGTGCTCGAAAGCAACGTCCCTCACCTACTCCACTCATTCTGACTGCAGGTCTGTTCTACAATCGTTTCTGCTGTGTATTCCCGCCTATGGGGCTTATATATGCCGCTTTTCCCGCACATTTCTCTGATTGGCCGTTTTGGAATTGTATCTACTTCACTGAAAATGCTTTATCATGCTCCATTCTGGATTTTATCCCATATGTATGCTATTTCTGCATTTCTAGGTATTGCTGTCATGGCTTAGTAGTTTAGTACCTTGACTCTAGTGCATGGTATCCTGGGTTCGAATCTGACAACTGATTTTTGATTTTCCTGACAGAAATGAGTTGAGACCTGTCAATCAAACATGCCAAATGCACTTTTAAGCACTTAAAAGCAGGTCTGCGCTCGTTTGCGCGGAGGTAACGCATGCGCACTGGCAGTTAGCTTGTGGGAGCGCCGCGCAAACGGTGTGTGCTAGGGTAAACCTTAATTGGCTAGTGACACACATGTTCAGCTTAGCACAGCTAGTTGCAAACAGTTTCAGCCTGTTAAACCGGTGCTTAGCACCGGGCACGCAGTTTGCAGCTTTTTAAACACGACTCAGCTACGGGCAGTCTGTCTCACAGCAGCTTAGCTATGAGTACATTTCTATTTTTATTATTGTGTTACTTCAAAATATATGCTCCATTTCATTGCATTTTACAAAAGGGAATACTTTTACATTTGTACAATACTGTCAGGGGGCTTTTTAGTGCTTATTTACAAATTAAAAAAAGGTTGTTGTGGGGGCTCGAACCCTGCCTGCCTACTCTTAGGCCAGCAACTCTACCGCTAAGCTATTACTTCTTGGCTTGCTTTGCATATTTAGTTTTTATATCCTTTTCCACTGACTGCTAACGCAATTGCGCTAGTAGCACACCCGCGCACACGAGCGCACACAGTAGCAAACATTTACGGGGTTTAAAAAAAATAAAACGGGTTTTAATTTAATTTTATAACATCTCATCACTTTATACACTGATGGTCTGTCGGGGCATGTGTTGTGTAGTGTGTTTATTCACATTTACATGGCCTCTCTCGTGGCTGTTTACTTTCAGCCATTCTAGTCTTCCGGGGGCATGTCCGCTTGCAGGGCTTAGCCTACAGACACGCTTCTACTCTCTTACACGGACCGTGTAAGAGTTACTAGTGTGATTCAGCATGCCTCATGCACCTCATGCATATGCATGACATGCTGACATCACACCGTTTAACTGCAGCCTCCGTGTAAGAGTTATAACTCTTACACGGAGGCTTCCTGAATCTGGCCCAGTATGTGGTATAATAATGTGAGGAAACAATATTATCATGGAAATTCATGGAAAAAGTTACTAGAGGAAACGATTAAAGCTGTTAAGGTAAGGAAAAAGTGGTATATCAAGATAGTAGTGTGTCAAAATTTCCAATGGAGACTGGTAATATGTAAATTACATGTAAAGGGGAATATATCGTATAAAAATAGTTGAAATGTGTATTTATTTTGTGGGGAGGAAGATACAGCAGAGATTTTTGTTAATGTAAAAGAGTAGTGAAACGCTGGGAAAGGTTGTAAGAAGTAACTTTTTTGAGAATATTAATAACCTAAACAGTATAGATGTGATTATGTATGGATATTATAAGAATAGGTAGAGAAAATATATGAGAAGGGGTGTTAATTTATTTGATGTAATATTGGATCCAATGAAGTCCGTCTGATTCAACATTGTGGTTGTTGGATCCAGTCAGATCCGACCTTGGCACCTTCTTTCAGAGTTTTGTTTTTGAGGCTTTGACTTCTCCCCTGTCCATAATTCCCTCCTCTTTCCTAATTTTACCTCTGGTCTCATTTGCGTCCTGATTCATCTAGAGAAGTGTCTGAGAGCTCTCACAGTATTTCATGACAAGTGAAAGACTTTTCTATATTTTTTCCTACCTTTGATAGGGACAGTCAGAACGTATAAGCTTTGAGGCTGCTCAACATTGAGTTCTCAGTCTGATTCTGACCTGTCTCCACCAGAACCTCAGGGGCATATTCCCAGGAAAGAGTTGGGCAAATGAAAGCACTTTGACTCCTCTCCTGAGTTTGTCACTGAAGACACAGATTTGGATGAAAGCAAAGGATCCCCTAGATTCCCCCTGGAAGATGTCACTTTTAAAGACATCCTAGAATTGATGAAACAAAAGGGGGGTTGGCCCACTGAAACTCCTTCCCCGAATGCATCTGTGTGTTCCACGAAGCTTTCAGATCTGTCTCACCTGCATCCTTGATGATTCTCCTAAATGCTGTTATAGATCTTACAGCACAGAGGGCATGGAAAGACACTGACATCATAGAACCTGTCCTCAAAAGACGCAGCAAGATCGTAGTAGCCCCAAAGAATAGGAAGCAGTGGCTGAAAGGACCTCCAGTAGATGCCATGGTAGTAGCAGCAGTCATGAAGAAAGAACTGTACAAGGAGAGGAGTTCTCTCCAGCTCCCTAGTAAGAAGTTCAGGGAATTGGACAGACTTGGCAAACGGGCTTATGCTTCAGCAAACTTTGCACTCAGAAAGTTGAATCACCTTGCACATTTGACTTATTTTTAGAGGGACTTGACCCAAGGAGGTTTGCAAGTTCTTCTCTGGTAACTTGCGTTCAGATGTTCAGAAAACAGTGGGCACACAATTGTCTATCCTCCAATTCACCTGTAATGTAGCCATGTGCCTGCCGTCCAGCCTAGCAGATGGTATAGCAAGAGCAGCTGGCACAGGCATTACCATTCATCATCATGCCTGAATGCAGCTATGTGACTTTGTGAAAAACTTTAAAGCATCCTTAATTAATGCCCCCTTTGATGGTTCCACACTATTCGGATCAAAATTTAAAGAGATGCTTACTAAGAATGAGAAGAATGATAAGGTCTTGTGCTTACTAATAATGAGCAGAATGGTAAGGCCTTGTCTGCCATAGGAATCTGTTTCTCCATCTGTCAGAGGTCATTGTGACATCCCCACTCTGGGCCAGTAATCAAGATGCCTCAATCCTCACCACTGGCATTGGAGAGAGACATTCACTTGGAATACAAATGGATAAACTCAGTATTATCAGATGCAGACCTTTCTGCATCAAGCACAGTTTCCCTTAAGAGCACACAGGGAACACACTCATCTTGGGGTCTGTGTTTTGTTTCTCTCTCTGTCTCCAGGTCCTCAATAATAGTCTCCACTGGCACAGTTGAAGGGTTAAGTCCTCAGCCAAGTGTCCAAGCCACTTTGTATCCCTGCTCCAAGTAGCTGACACACACCCACTGTGAGATTTGATTTACACACACACACACACACACACACACACACACACACACACACACACACACACACACACACACACACACACACACACTTGGGAAAGGCTGGCACAGATTTACCTGCCTGCCCAGACTATAAGGTAGTTATCACTGCCACCAGGCACTACAAAGCCAGTTACCTAAGGCTCTTGCAGGGGTAACCAGTTATACTGAGTGAAGTTAATACTGATATGAATGGTAATATTGACCAACCAGTAGGGCTTACAGAAGTGGCTAGAGCTGTCATCAAATAAATATATGCAAATACTCTCGAAACTTAAATATTTTCTAAAAAGGACCAGCAACAGTGAACACTTTAAATGTATTTAATAATCCGTAATAAAAGAACAAGAACATACTAAATACCTATTTACAGTAAACACCAGAGTTTCAATCACAGGAAATATTAAAAGTAACACAAGTGGAAAGAATCACACAGTTACAGAAAAACAATACTTGACTATTCTCACCATACTTTCCTAACTGATTTAGAGAATTACTATTCCTGGTCACTTACTAGAACAAGGCAAGATGAAGTAGGTGAGTGGTCTCCCTCCTTTGTCAGGTTCCAAGAACAGACTGCTCCTGAGACTTCAGTATTCTCTAATATTAAAACATAATTTCTAACTTCTGGTTCCCATGCACCCCCATTGCTAGAAGCTGTCAGAATTTACCACATGTGTGTTACCATACAAACAGATAGAGCTTTGCTCAGATCTGCTGCTGCTCTTGGAGGTCATAAAATACATTCAGCCCTCTACCGTTCCAGAGGAGCAATTGGCTCCCTACTTTAGAAGATAAAGGTTTCCTAATACTTGGTTTTTCAAGCATTTTGTCTCTGGCTGCAACCAGAACTGTAGGATACAGTCTTTATGGCCTAGTTTAATTTCAGCTATTTCTCAGTTTGCTGCAGCTGGATTGTGATTAACCTCTCTTCTTTCAGTGCTTAACCTCTCTTCTTTCAGTGCCCTGTGTTAAAACATATATAATATATTTCAGTAACACTAATACATATACATTTCTTTCCAGCAGGGCACACTGTTGATGCATTTTAAAAGAAGCAACTTTACAAATACATTTTTTGACACAAGTATCTGTACAACTCAGTTTGATACACAAATGACATATAATTCATTACTAAATTCCAGCTATCATATTTACACATCAACTGCCCTACTTCTCCTGGCATGGCTGGCAGTACCTTCTATTGTCACAGTCTGACTGTAGGAATCAAATGTGTGGTAAAAAAATGTGGTTCAGAAAAATTGCAGGGTTTTTACTCCAACTCTCCTGGAAATGGTCCTCTTCCTGAGGTTGGGGGGGGGGGGTAATTTGAATGGACATCTCCCCATCGGTGGACTGCATAATCAATGATGTGAGAGTGTTCAATCTCGCCGTTTGTTCTTACACATGGGTTCGGAGCCGATCCTCGGCTCCGTGTCGGCCACTTGCAAGCTCTGCATCGAGAAGAAGCTCGAGATCACTTAATACCCACAATCCCCCTCTGCCTTTACCTCAGATCTAGTTTGCCGCTGCAGCGTTCGCATCACTGGGTCGAGCTCAAGCATCTAAGATAAGATTTAGGATTTATTCTTATATTTTTCTTAGTACTTTTATTATAAAAAGCTTGTTAGTTGTATATTGTGTGCGTGTGGTAAGGTTGAGGGATACTCGGTTCCGTTAAGTTTATTAAAACTTGTTTAGAGTTCTCCTCTGGGCCTACCACCCCTTACTGGATTTGACTACCGGATTTGACTACCTTACTGGATTCGACAATTTCACCGGACTTGACTCTCTTACTGGACTTGACCTTTCAGTTTTTATTAGTGACATGTCTGAAAAGGCTAAATCGGGTTTCAAGCGTTGCCAATGTGGGCAAAAGATGTCAGTAACTGACAATCATAGTTCCTGCGTCTACTGTCTTGGGCCTCTCCATCTGCAAGAAGACTGCTCTATTTGTCATTCTTTCAGTGGGAGGGTCATGACAGATAGGCGCAGGAAACTAATGGATAGAGGTTTGTTAAAACCTTCCTTTCAAGAGGCTCTGGATGCTTCTGACCAGGCATCCAAATCCTCGAAGGAATCGAAGACGTCGGAGCCCAAGTCATCGGCTCCGAGCTCTTCCGCTAAAGTTAGATCACCGGTTCCACAGACTTCGGGGCCGAGTGTTCAACTGTTGTCAGTTTCCGAGCCTCGAGTCTTGGAACCGGTGATGGAGCTCCCTCCCCCGACACTGTTGAGGTCGGCTCCGTCTTCGATTCCTTCGACCCGTTCTTCCAGGCCCCTCTCCGACACCGATGTTGACAGTGTGGTGCAGAAATTACTGGAGAATACGGCCTTATCTGTTTAAGTTGGAGTAGTTTGTATTCATTTTTTGTTTTGTATTTGGATTGTTTGGCCTTAGTTAAATTATTTGTGGTTGAAGGAAATGCATAGCCTGGCTACGACCGCGTCGTAGCTTTCAGCTGACGAAAACGCATCGATTTGCTCCAAAGCGTTTACCTTGGTGATTATTTCTTGTGGATTTATTCTGTTGTGGACTACAATAAAGTGCGGTTTCTGAGTGCGCTGTTTCCAGCTCTTCTTATTCTTATCCAAACTTATCTCGGTTTCCACCCAATTGGTGTCGAAACTTGAAGGCCACCCATTATCTCCATCTCTTCCTCCTCCGAGACCTGTCCAGTCTTTGGAGCCGGAAGAGGCTGATCTTCTGATTGTGGAGCCCTCGGAGCCAGAACCGTCCTTTTCTCGGTCGGCTCCGTTCACCTCGACTCCGTCGGATCCGGTACCGGAGTCTCGGAGCCGAAGATCCATCCTTGGTTCCGGGGCCGAGAGTCGAACCGATGTTTCGGTTCCGACTCTTCCTCTCGGGGCCTCGGATCGATTCGGCTCCGTCCTCGGGGTCGATGCCTTCGGTGCCTGTTTCGGGATTCTTCCCATCTCTTCGGAACCGGGAGATACCTCGACTCGGGACCCGGGGGCCTTCGATCTTATGAGGAAGGTGTTGTCTACCCAGACAACCACATCGGTAGAAGCAGCCTCTCCTCCCCATAAAGGACCGTTATCCTCCTCTGCACCAACGGCCACATCCAAGCGTCGAGCACCGGTGTCTCAGCCACCCCTGGAGGGTGCCCCCTCTTCCTCGGAGGCTTCTTCGGATGCCCCCCCCGAAGAAGTCCCCAGGAAAAGATTGTGTAAGAGGAGACACTTAGATTCTCCACAAGAATCTTTGACATCCGATACTGACTTGGATGAGTCAGAAGGGTCCCCAAAGTCACCTTCAGAAGATGTCTCCTTTTCTGACATCTTGGAGATCCTAAAGCAGAGAGGTGATTGGCAGTCCCTTCCCCCTTCTGAGGATGAGTCAGTCCTGCTGAAGGCATTCGGTGCTCGCCCTTCCTCCTCCTGGGTCATTCCGCCCTTCGATGAGTTAATGGAGCTGATTGCTCGAAGGGCGTGGGAGACACCTGACACGGTGGAACCAGTCCCTAGAAAGCCTAATAAGTACATTACTGCACCCCAAGACAAGGCTTACCTCACAAAGGGAGTTCCAGTGGACGCCATGGTGGTGGCAGCGGCCACGAAAAAGGAGATGTCGGAATCTTCCTCATCTGTCCATCCGCCTAACAAAGATTCTAGGACTATGGACAGATACGGGAAGCGCATTTTTAGTTCAGCGGCTTTTCTATGCGATCCCTGAACTATTTGACCCATTTTACACGTCTACAGAGGGATCTAATCAAAGAGTTGGGAGATACCCTCCAGGGTACTACAGATGCTGTGGTTTCAGAGAAAGTAACAGCACATCTCAATACCCTTACATCCATTGTTAACTCATCCATGAGGCTGATATCATACGCAGCCGAAGGATCGAGTAGGGCAGCAGCTTCAGCGATTGCTCTTCGTAGACAATCCTGGATGCGCTTATGTTCATTTGCGGAAGCCTTCAAGTCTTCCTTTACTAACGCCCCATTTGATGGTGCCACTCTCTTTGGCCCCAAAGTAAAGGAGACCCTTACCCGGTGTGAGCAAGAGGGAAAGACTCTGTCTGCTGTCGGAGTCCGTTTTTCCACCCCATCCAGACCGTACCCCAAAGGGCAACGTGGTGGAAAAATGTGGTTTCGTAAACCCCAAGGCTCTTTCCCAGGCACACAGGGTGATGCCCCCTCTAGAGGCAGAGGAGGGGGTAGAGGTGGAAGACGCCGCCCTGGCGGCAGAGGGGGTCCGCAAAACCAAGGTGACAGGGATACAACCCCTGGGAAACCTTTCCAGCACTCCTGAGAGGAGGCCCGACTGTCCTGCTCTGGAGGCAGTCAGGGGTCGCTTAGCTTTATACCCTCAGGCCTGGCAGAATCTTACTACAGACAACTGGGTAAAAAGCGTGGTTACCAGAGGTTACAGAATACCCTTTCTATCCACTCCCATTCCAAAGAAAAGACTCCCAGATGTGCCTCCCCATCTGCGAGACCCAGCAGCTATAGAAATTTCAAAGCTGCTAGAAAAAAAGAGTCATCCAACCAGTCCCAGCGGACCAAATAGGATTCGGAACTTACTCAAGGTTCTTTTTAGTTCCAAAGAAGACAGGGGACTGGAGGCCGATTCTGGACCTAAGCAACCTCAACACCTTTGTCAAGAAAGAAAAGTTCCGAATGGTCACGCTTCAATCGATCCTTCCATTCTTACAGAAGGACGACTGGATGTGCTCAATAGATCTAAAGGACGCATACTACCACATCAAAATGGCCAGGGCGTCCAGGGATCATTTGCGCTTCCGGCTGGGGGCCAGTCACTATCAGTTTCGAGCCCTGCCCTTTGGTCTGACCTCAGCCCCCAGGGTTTTCACCAAATGCATGGCAGTGGTAGCGTCTCATCTGAGACGCCTAGGATTCTAGGTGTTTCCGTATCTGGACGACTGGCTCCTTTCTGCCACCACCCGGCGTCAACTGATACAGGCCAGAGATTACACTCTACAACTTTGTGTTCACCTCGGAATTTCCGTAAATTTCGAAAAATCTTCACTACGGCCATCACAGCATGTCTTATTCATAGGAGCGGAATTAGATACGCATCATTTAATTCTAAGGCTCCCTCCAGAAAGGATAGCCTCACTACAAAGCCACATTTCTCTCCTTCTGTCATCCAAAAAATCCCCAGCAAAGCTGGTTCTGAAGGTCTTGGGTCTCATGGCAGCTTCTCTCATTGCGATACCAGTGGGAAGACTGCACATGAGAGTTCTACAATGGCTACTGTTTGCACAATGGTCGTTCCAACAGCTACCTCTGACACACGAAATTTTGATTACAAACATATGCAAATCACACCTAACCTGGTGGCTCCAGACTTGCAACCTTTCCAGCGGAAGACCTTTCGTGCTACCCACGCCGACAGCGACGATAACCACGGATGCTTCCCTGATAGGGTGGGGGGGCATCTTTCAGGGACAGACAGTCCAAGGCGAATGGACCAATTTGGAGTACAGTCTGCACATCAATGTTCTAGAGTTGAGGGCAGTGTTTCTAGCGTTGCAACACTTTGCTCCCCTTCTTCCTCTAGGGACTATTGCAGTTCAGACAGACAACATGTCTGTAGTCTGGTACATAAACAAGCAGGGGGGAACCAGGTCTTATCAGCTATGCAGAGAGGCCATGAGAATTTGGCAATGGGCGGAGTCCACGGGTCGCTTTCTGATCGCAACGCACATCCCGGGGTCATCCAACGTCATAGCCGACAGGCTGAGCAGAGCAATCCTGTTGCCTCACGAGTGGTCCCTCAATCAGTCAATTGCGAAGACGATTTTTCGCAAGTGGGGCCAGCCTTCCTGCGATCTTTTTGCGTCTCCAATGAACGCCAAATGCAGGAGCTACTTTGCCCTATTACCCCCTCCAGGGGAAGTCCCCAGGGACGCGCTGGTGCACGATTGGCCTCCGGGTCTCCTGTACGCTTTTCCTCCCTTTCCCCTGATTGCAAAGTTTCTGCAGAAAGCCAACAACCTTCAAAGGACGATAATCCTCATTGCCCCATTCTGGCCTCGTCAAATTTGGTTCCCCTTTCTGTTGCAACACTGCATTCGGGGACCTTGGATTCTGGTCCCAGAGCCAGATCTACTGACTCGCTCGTCAGGAGTTCCTCACCCTTCTCTCGAATCACTCCATCTAGCAGCTTGGCTGCTCCTTCCTTAGCCAGGTCTGATTCTCTTACCCCGGCAGTTCAGAATATATTAGTGGCTTCTCATAAAGCTTCCACTACAAGAACCTACACCAGTAAATGGAAGCGTTTCGTCTTTTGGGCGAATTCACATAATTTGGACCCTGTCATAGCTCCGTTAAACAAGATCTTGGAGTTTTTAACAGAATTGTTCCATGAAGGAGCTTCTCCTGCCACTTTAAGAGTGCAATTGGCTGCCATTTCCAACTTTCATGTGGAAGAATGTGGGGCACCTGTGATGGCTCACAGACTTTGTAAAGCCTTTTTAAAAGGATCTTTTCATATTAGACCACCAGTTAGAACTCCTACATCACCTTGGAATCTGAACCTTTTACTATCTAAATTGATGTTGCCCCCTTTTGAGCCAGCCTCCGCTTGCCCATTGAAGTTTTTATCGTGGAAGACTCTCTTTTTGGTAGCCATTACATCCGCTAGGCGAGTGTCTGAGCTTCAGGCTCTTTCTATTAAACACCCTTATTTGATCTTCCACTCTGACAGAGTATCTCTTCGCACTAATCCATCCTTTCTACCCAAAGTTTGCTCTACCAATAATATTAATCAGTCCATTGAGTTACCCACCTTTTTCAAAAATCACACTAATAAATTAGAGTATATGTTACACAAATTGGATGTCCATAGACAACTCAGGTTTTATTTGGAAAGAACAAAGGATCACAGGAAATCTGATCAACTCTTTGTAGCCTTTGCTGACAGCAGGAAAGGTGTAGCGGTTACTAAACGAACTCTTTCCAAGTGGCTAACTGATTGTATTATATACGTTTATGATTCTTCAAATCAAACCTTATCTGTCAAACCTAAAGGGCATTCTACAAGATCAGTGTCTACATCCTTGGCTCACGCAGCTCGCCTACCATTGGACACGATTTGTGCAGCTGCTACTTGGGCTAAACCGCATACATTCATCTCTCATTACAAAGTGGACAGGGTTTCTAGGGATAGGGCAACCTTTGGTTCCACTGTGCTCAAGAACGTTCTCCCGTGAGTTCCTCAGGAGCATGGAGCTAGGGACGCTACCCATGTGTAAGAACAAACGGTGAGATTGAACACTCTCACATATAGAAGTTATGTTCTTACCATAACGTTCCATGTGGTGTGTTCATCTCGCCTTTGTTCTTACATTCCCACCCTTCCCACCCTTAGGAAGAACGTTCAATTTGGTGCCTGGTCTGGAGTATTATCCTTCTGCACTGGCAGTGGTTGTATTGGTATGATGTACATGTGTATATATATATATATATGTATATAGATGATTTCTTGATAATGTAAATTTTGACATGAGTGTGCTCTCTCTGGCTGCTGGTTTGCTTGCAAACTAGATCTGAGGTAAAGGCAGAGGGGGATTGTGGGTATTAGGTGATCTCGAGCTTCTTCTCGATGCAGAGCTTGCAAGCGGCCGACACGGAGCCGAGGATCTGCTCCGAACCCATGTGTAAGAACAAAGGCGAGATGAACACACCACATGGAACGTTATGGTAAGAACATAACTTCTATTTTTATCTGTCCTTTCACCAAGAAATTCTATCACTGCCCATGAAGTGTTACTCGGCTTCTGCACTGTGGAGGCAGTCGGGGTGGCTTAACTTTACACCCACTAGAATGGCAAAATGTTACATTGGATTCTTCAGTACCAAGTATAATAACCAGAGGCTGCACCAGTCACATTTTGTTCCCTCCCAAAAAGAGGTTAAATGTTCCTGATATTCCACCTAGTCAGTTAGAATCTGCAGCAACAGAAATTTCAAAATTGCTAGAAAAAAGATTTATCCTACAGGTCACCCCAGACCAGTCAGGATCTGGAGTCTATTCCTGGTTATTTTTAGTTCTGAAGTAAACGGAGGACCTCAGGCCAGTTTTGGACCTCAGCCATCTCAGTCAGTTTGTGAGACAAAGTTCCTGATCGTCACAGTAGTGTCCATATTGCCTCCGTTGAGACAGGACGATTGGATGTGCCCTGTAGATCTTCAGGACGCCTGCTATCTTAGAAAGATTGTGAGACTATCCAGACGATTTCTCCATTTCTGGATGGGGGCCAATTTATATGTTACTTCAGCATTTGTCCTTGTTGACTGGTAATATTCGACTGGGCAGACCCCATTTTCAGCAAAGGCCTGGAGAGAAAAGCTCAGTCATAATACATTTATATTAATAAGTGAATTTCCGACCGTTCTCAGAAAATAAGTTTACATTTCTCATAAAAAGAAACAAACATAATTGCAAGACATGCAACTACTGTAAAGTATTTACTTAATTTTACGTCTGTACAGTTCTTGTAGCTATATAATCTTGCAGGAAGTAAATTGATTGATACTGCAGAAGGGAAACCATTGTTTTAAACCAGGTTAGTGGTCTTACATTTCAGTAAAGAAGTTGTTCAAGATATGCAAGTTATAAAATTATGTAGAAGGGGAGGGGAGATAGTAGTAGTGTATAGAAGGATAGTGGTAATAGTATATGACTGAGAGAACAGGGTATAGGATTAGTTACATTAAGGCTGCCTCTTCAACACTGGTGTGTCTAGAAGGTTTATAATTTAGGTATACAGGGGTTGCATGAGAAGGGTCGAGTGGGGGATGGGGGAAGATAGAAAAAGAGAATGATGAGAAGTGTTTGAGGGGATTGAAAAGGGGTCTATTGATTCAAGTGCAGGAGGGAAGGGGTTGTTAGGGGTGTAGTGATTCAAATAGAGGAGAGACAAAAAGTTAGTGATAATCAGTAAGAATTTTGTGATTTCACTAGCGGTCTCAACCTGGTGATAAGCATGAGTATGACCAGGATTGGGTACGTTATTGTTTGAGCTGGATTTCATAACTTGAGAGGGTGTTAGTCATTCTTACTTGTTTAGGGATGGTGTTCCCAATTAATTGTTTGCTTTAGTAGTGATTAGTAAAAAAATGCATCTCCAGAACGGAGGAACCTTATGGGGGGTGTAGGGCAATAATATATTTTTTAATGCAGAACATCCTTCAGGATAGTATATCAGTAATCCTGACGCCATCACTCTCCTCGTAATCTTATCTACAGTAGTACAACCCCTAATCAGGAAAGGACACTATATGCACAAGATACGTTCTTACTCCTGTGTCTCTGCTGCTAAATTAACATACAGTGGATATAGAAAGTTTTCACACCCTTGTTAAAATGCCAGGTTTTTGTGATATAAAAAATGAGACCACAATAAATCATTTCAAAACTTTTCCCACCTTTAATGTGACCTATAACCTGTACAATTCAATTGAACAACAAACAAATCTGTTGGGGGGAAAATATAAAAAATAAAAAACGTACAGTAAGCTGGTTGCATAAGTGTGCACACCCTTAAGCTAATACTTTATTGAAGTACTTTTTGATTTAATTACAGCATTCAGTCTTCTTGGGTATACATCTGCCATCAATTAAAGAGACTCTGATTAACTCCAAATAAAGTTCAGCTGTCCTAGTAGGAATTTCCAAAGCCATGGTTCGCAGAGAGCTTGGGATACAGGAAAAGCCATGGTTCGCAGACAGCTTACAAAGCATCAAAGGGATCTCATTGTTGAAAGGTATCAGTCAGGAGAAAGGTACAAAAAATTTCAACAGCATTGGATATACCATGGAACACAGTGAAGACAGTAATAAATAAGCGGAGAAAATATGGGACAACAGTGACGTTGCAAAGAACTGGACGTCCCTCCAAAATTGATGAAAAGACGAGATAAAAAATGGTCAGGGAGGCTGCCAAGAGACCTACAGCAAAACTGAAGGAGCTACAAGAATTTCTGGCAAGTACTGGTTGTTTACTACATGTGACAACAATCTCCCATATTCCCCATATGTCTGAGCTGTGGGGTAGGGTTGCAAGACGGAAGCCTTTTCTTAGACAGAAGAACATCCAGGCCCAGGTAAAATTTGCAAAACAGTACATCAGATCTCCCAAAAGCATGTGGAAAAATGTGTTATGGTCTGATGAGTCCAAGGTTGAACTTTCTGGCCACAATTACAAAAGGTACGTTTGGTGCAAAAACAACACTTTGTACTACCAAAAGAACGCCATCCCCGCGATGAAGCTTTGTGGTGGCAGTCTCATGCTTTGGGGTTGCATTTCTTTAGCTGGAACTGGGGCTTTAGTCAAGGTGGAGAGAATTATGAACAGTCCCAAATACCAGTTACATTTGGCCCAAAAACTTCAGGTGTCTGCTGGAAAGCTGAAGATGAAGAGGAATTTCACCATTCAACATGACATTGACCCCAAACATACATCCAAATCAACAAAAGAATGACTTCACCAGAGGAAAATTAAAGTTTTGGAATGGCCCAGCCAGAGCCTAGACCTAAATCCAATAGACGATTTGTGGGGTGACTTGACTTGGGCTGTGCACAAGAGATGCCCTTGCAATCTGACAGATTTGGAGTGCTTTTGCGAGGAAGAGTGGGCAAATATTGCCAAGTCAAGATGTGCAATGCTGATAGACTCCTACCCAAGAAGACTGAATGCTGTAGTTATATCAAAAGGTGTTTAACAATGTATTAGTTTAAGGGTGTGCACATTTATGAAACCCGCTTATTGTACATTTTTTTATTTTTTATATTTTTCCCCTAACGGATTTGTTTTTCAATTGAATTGTACATGTTACAGGTCACAGTAAAGGTGTGAAAAGTTTTGAAATTATTTATTGTGGTCTCATTTTTTATATCACAAAAACCTGGCATTTTAATAGGGGTGTGTAAACTTTTTATATCCACTGTATGTCATTTTACATCGAGTCTGTACTGTGCTTTGGCATGCACACTTGCCGGGATGATATTGTTAAGATACCCTCCCCCTCTGATCCACTATACTTTGGACTGCTCCTAGTCTCTTGAACCTGTAAATATAGCTTTGTACTAATAGCCTTCCCACTCCTAGTATAGCTTAACAATCAGGTTTATTCTTAAAACAGTTTTTGTTTTCTCAAACTCTGCCTCAGGCATCTACTGTGCGATTGTACAGTTGGTTGCGGACAGACAATACGGTAGTAAATATTTACAAACAAGAAGACCACCACTTCCACATTAGGTGGTTAGTCCTGTAGTATGCATGCTAATCTGGTAATTTGGCACTGACCTGCGGTGACAGGTTTTCGCTGATAGTTTCTGCAGTGACTCACTGTTCAGGTTCTCTTATTTCATTGCGTATTCCACAATTCTCCATAAACGGAGAGAGGCTCAGAGCTGCGTCCTGCCCACCCTCTACCCAATATTCGGACTAAAGTTATTAATTATAGCAAACTGGTTGGTGCCATTTTTATATGTTTGTTTAGAGTCTGTGGTCCCAAAGCATCCCTTGCAGTGTGTGTCCGTAACACAAGTCTGTATAACTGAACCGCATTTCATGTTTGCCTGGATGTTTTGGGAATTATTTTACTATACTGTCTTTACTTATCTTTAGTGTAGTGCAATCATTTTACATTTTATTGCCAATGGTGTGCTGGAAGCAGTCTGTCCATGAGGCAAATGCACCTAATTTTCCACTACTGCTAGCAACTGTATATACTTTGCCTTATGTTGCATTGGTTCCACAAGTTCCTTTTGAATTTTGAGCTGTATACCTCAATGGTCTGACACTGCTCTAGTTCGGCTTATTTAATTGCATTGAGTTTGAATGCCTGTCATATTTTTTGTTAAAGTCTAAAGCTGTACTGCTGCATTTGCTGTTGTCTGATGAACTGACTATTACAGCCTACCTCTGCAATGTAATACTCTCAGGTAAATGTAGGTTAATTAAGCAATAACCAATGACGTGGTGTGGTATATTGAAGATTTACCCACGGTTGGTGTGGTTTAATCACGAGGGTGAAGCCCGAGTGATTAATTAAAGTCAACCGTGGGTAAATTTCAGTGTACCACAACCACGGAGTTGGTTATTGCTATTATGCAATGACATTATTTAAGAAAAAAAAAGTACTTTTCTTAAATAATGTCTTTGTGTAACAACGCATTATTGTTCTTCTGCTGGTTGTGTTATACCACTTCCTTATTTTGATGTACTGAGCACGCGTATGGGACTTGTGTCCCACGCATACCCAGTACATCAGTGCTTTGAAACGGAAGCAATGGAGAAGTCGTCTGTGTTGATCCATTTTTTTTTTTTTTTTTTGTTTGTTAAAAAAAAAGTGTTTTGAGCACTTTATACCAACGGAAAAAGTCCAGGTGACAGGACCTTTTTCCGTTGGTATATTGTGGTATTTACAACGGGCACGCTGGCCAATCAGCGTGCATGTTTTGGAATATTAATGGGGGGGTCATTGTATAATTATGTTTTTAGAATCTATAATTTTTTTCTGCTTGTCTGTATCAACATAAGTTGTGACATTTAATTCATTTGCATTGTTTTTTTCATACTGCTGTGTAATGTAACTAGTGCTATAGACATCTCTCCATATTACTTTATTACCTTAAGGTTCTCTAATTTCTCTATTCTCTACTCTTTTATTACAGTCACTCTAAGGTTTCTAGCTGCTATCCACGAGTGCTGCCTTTCACCTGTGCCCATACGGGAAAGGGCACTCCCTGTGCAATGTACGTTCTTGCTCCTATGTTTCTGCTGCTAAGTTAAGATGTGTCATTTTACACTGAGTTTATGCTGTGCTGTGGCGTGCATACTTGCTGAGATGATACTGTTTGGGACGCTCCCCCTCTCATCCACTATACTTTGGACTGCTACTAGTCTCGTGAACCAGTAAATATAGCTGTGTACTAATAGCCTTCCTGCCATTAGAATAGCTTACCAATCAGGTTTATTTTTAAAAGTGTTTTTGTTTTCTCAAACAGCGTCTCAGGCAACTACTGTCCGATTGTGCAGTTGGTTGTGGATAGATAAAATAGTACTAAATATTTACAAACAAGAAGACCACTACTTCCACCTTAGGTGGTTAGTCCTATAGTATGCATACTAATCTGGTAATTTGGCACTGGTCTTTGGCAACAGGCTTTTGCTGATAGTTTCTGCCGTGACTCATTGGCCAGGTTCTGCCTGCTCTACCCCCATATCCCACTACTCCTACATTTATACTTACATAAGCTCTACCCTTTCTTTCCTGAACCAGTAATGTCTTCCTTCTCTGTTTGATGTTGCACTAATCACCACTAAAACAAGCCATCCCATAATAAACAAATCCCTCCCACACTATACACACCTGACTACCTTCTTACTCCACCCCTTATACTCCATACATTAAGTAGCTCACACCAAACTAACTCTCAAACATGCACTACCACAATGTAATATACTCTTAGCTGCAATAACTGCTTCATTAATACTTTCAGACACATCACAACCACATCTTACCCCAAAAATTGTTACCCCCACTGATACGTTTAATTCCTACTAACAAATAGACCATCTCCCTTTTGGAAATATCTCTCCTTACTTATTTATATACAACCTACCCTATTACTCGGTTCCTAAACTCCTGGATTCTGGACATAGCAAACCCTACCTCATTCCTATTACATCTACCCCTCTCAAAAAAAATCTAAACAAAATATTCTCCTGTCTAATCTCTCTCCTCTCTCTCAATGCGATGATATCCTACTACTAATCAAGCCAATAGAACATCTCTTAAAAAAAAACTAAACTGTATGACCCTTAACATCAGAAGCCTAGGTAACAAAATACCCCCACTTCATGCTTGGATAGATTAGTATAAATGTGATGTATTAGCCCTTACTGAAACCTGGATAAAGCCTAATATAGCTGACTGAATTCCTACCTCCCAACTGCAGCATACTCAGGTTAGACAGAACCCATAAGAAAAGTGGAGAGGCATAGCATTACTGTATCCTAACAACCTTAATATCACTTCGTACACAAATGACAACCCTACTTTTTCCACAGTAGAATTGCTCATATCCTTCCTAAATTTTAATAATAATACAAAGCCAATCTGCATAATTGTACGCTGTCCCCAGGTCAAAGTATTCATCCTAGAAGACATTCTCTCCTGGCCACCCAAATGATTCAACAGGAAACTGTAATTCTAGGAGACATTGACATAGACTGGCAAACTTTCACACCCCAACTACCTACAAATAGCATCAGCCTACATGGTGTTTCACAACTGGTCTCCTGCCTTACTAGATACAACAAACACTACACTCACTGGATCCTGGTATCGCACCTTTCTAAGTTTACCATTGCTGGCATGCATCCTAGCACCCGAAGTGACCATCTATCTGCTTTTGCCATTTGAGCTAACACTCACCCTAAAATCTGTTGTTGTTGTGTCTTTCGGCTTTTCCCGGTTAGGGGTTGCCACAGCGGAACTTCAGTCCGCTAATGATTGGCAGTAGATTTTTTACATGCCGAGTTGCCAGCTCTGACGCACAACCTTCAACGAAGGTACGCCCATTCACGCATGTCTCCACACAGAAGACGCTTTAGCTGAGAATCTAACAGGACAACGTCTTACTGTGAGGCGACAACACTACCGCAGCACCACCACCGCAGTCGCTAAATCTGTATACTTACTAATTTCTCTAAAGACAAGTTGAATGATCTGGTTCGCAGAATAAACTGGTAGTCACTAAAGGAACTGCTGTTAAATGAGGCAGTACACTACTTTAACAATTGCTTCCTAAAATTACTAGATACCTTGGCTCCAGTTCACACTTAGATTCAAAAGCAATCCTGTTCCCTGGATAACTAATGAATGGAAAAACTTAATGAAAAAAGGGATGCAGCATGGGATCTATGGAAGGAAAGTAAAAAAAGAACAAGATCTAATTCATTTCAAGCAACTACGTAACCAAGCAAAAAAACAGATAATCAAAGATAAACAATCATGTTATATAAAACCCATCCAAAAATTGTGGTGCTCCATCACAACACTAGTTCACCCTGGTACTAAAAAAACTCCAGGATTTCACAAAATGCCCCTGTCTCTCAGCTCGTTGAAGACTTTACCACCCACTTTATAAAATCTGTAGCTGATCTGATCACTAAAATCCCCCTACACCTGTCCCTCCTCCTCTCTAACTACCCTCTAACAATGTTCCTTCATCTGGCCCAAACCCTCCTCACCTACATGGCACTAAACCTCCCTTCGAGAACCATCCCACTTTCATTCTACAACCAATACCTACAAGCCTCATGAAAAGATTACTGCACAAACTCAAACTCTGCTCTACATCCAATGACACCTCCCCTATATACCTAAAATTAGCTGCCGACTCCATATCATACCCAGTCAGCAGCATCTTGATCAACTGATCTATATCCAAATTCACAGTGCCTAACATCTGGAAAAAGTCCGTATCATCCCCATTCACAAAGGAGGCAACTGCACTCAACTTATAAACTTTTCGACTCATAGCCATACTTTTTCCCATCTCCAAAATACTGGAAAAATGTATTACTCTTCAACTTATGAATTACTTACAGCATAATAACTTCCTTACAAACACAGCATGGTTTTCGTCCAGGGCACAGCACATCCACAGTCCTAGCCTTCACTGAATCAGTAAACAGAGCTAGAGCCACAGGTTACTGTGTGTCAGCTTATTTCTTGACCTTTCAAAGGCATTTGACACCGTGTCACACTCCTTACTCTTGAACAGGCTCTTTAATTTAGAACTTACCCCTCCCACATTAAAATAGTTCCACAGTTACCTACATGATCGAAAATGAGCAGTAAAATGCGCCCCCCCCTTCTACTAAACCCTACTGGAGTCCCTCAGTGATCCATCTTAGGACCCCTACTTTTTAATATATTTACTAACAACCTATGTACTGCCCTTACTGGTGGAACACTCGTACAGTATGCAGACAATTCCACAATAATCTTGACTTCTCCCACACTACCCCAACTTCTCTCTGATACACAGCAAACTTTTTCTGCTATTGAATCCTGGTTCACTGACTGCCATTTATTCTGTAACCAAAAAAAAAAAGCAAGCTGCTTCTTTTTCATCCAAAAAACTACACTACTGATGTAAACTATTTCAAAATTCTCTCCCCTGACAATATCACTGTTGAAATAGTCCACCACACCAAGCTGCTAGGTTTTGTCATAGATGATCACCTACGTTTTGATCTCCATGTTCAACAAAACATAAAGAAAACCCATCAGAAACTCGGCACACTGTACAGAAATACACTCCCTAAACTTTTTAACCAAAATTACCCTTCCCAAAACTTTCCTCTTACCCTCCCTACTTTATGGTACATCTGTACTTACAAACTTGTAGAGCTCCTCTAGATCCAAAATGGAACAATGCTATAATAAAGTGGCCAAGTTTGCCACCAACTCAAAAACTAGAGCACACCACTGTATATCAGTAATAAACTGGCTAGAATTCCCCAACCATTTGCTACATGTTCAACTACTTACACTGCACAACATGGTCTACAGACCCCTAGCTTGTCCACCTCTAAATAACATCATCAAACCTGACAACCCAAAACAGAATGCTTAGGTCTACAGGCGAAGAGCTTCTCGCTATCTGCAAACCCTCAAAGACTGCTGGACAAAGCCTATACTCTCACCATGTTGCAAATGTATGGAATTCACTCCCACTACCTATAAGAGCAATTACTAACTTGCCTGCCTTCAAAACTGTATTAAAACAACACATAAACAACTCTTGACTGTGTCCATGTACTGATCCAGACTAATCTTTCCCCTGACCAGGCTAATCTATTAATTTCTGTCCCTGCATCTATGCTACTATCCCTCCCTCCCATAAATCCCTTTCCTTCTATCCTCCTACCTCCCCAGTGCTTTTTCCCTCTTTTACTATCCTTATTCTCTCAAACTGGCTCCACACTTAACAGTGTACCTGTTGTGTATTTCTTGAGATATTGAGTTTGGTGTTTATAAAAAATGTCTAGTCATCTCCTTATCATAATGTAACTATTACTTGTATGGCTTGTAGTATTGTGTTTTCTGTTTAAAAAGTTTTGTGCATTTCATTCTGTAACTGGAGCATTTAAAAAGTTTGTACTTTTTTAGTTTTCTGCTTAAAAAGTTTGTGCACTTCAGTCTGTAACTGGAGCTTTTCTCCCCGGGCCTCCCCTGAAAACTGGTTCATTCTGACTGTCGGACGTTCCTGGTAAACAAATGTCAAATAAAATAAAAATAAATAAAATTGTATGCTATAATTAGCTGAGATAATGTTATGTAGTTAAGCTCTAGCCAGTTTAGCTGTTATAAGACTTGGCAATGCTGAGTTTGGTGTGTAGTGTTGGTAGCAAATTTAGCTATTTTTTTGTTACAGGAGGCTAGTTTGGATTTTAATTTAGAGCTTAGGTTTGTATGTATAGGTGAGGTATATAAGTGAGGTGGAAGCAAATAGGATGAAGCTAGGGTTTTTCTTGCTAGGTATGTAAGGTACTGATTTGCCCTGTAAAGGAAGCCACATTTATGGTGGGTATTTTTAATTGTTTGAAGAGTAAGTTGATCAAATTTAAGATTGTATCTGTTAGAATGCCCAGTAATGTAGTATGTGGTACTACTACAGTTTTACTAGTATTTGCAGATGTAACCAATAAAGATTGCTTTTGATTGAGCTAATATTTTGTGGTGAAGAGCATCAGTTTTGTTTTATTGGGAGTAAGGACTAGGTTTGAATTTTCAGCCAAGGTAACGATTGAAGAGAGAGAAATTTGAGTGGTTTCTTGGGAGTCTGGATATTGTGGAAGCTGTACATATTAAAGTCGAATCAACTTCATATTGCACTGTATTTGCCTTGTCTACAACAGAGGGACACCTTTAGTAACTGGGAGAGGGGCCCTGTTACCAGTTGATGCTTGTTGCCCTCCAGATGGATAACTAAGGAAACATTTAAGGAAGGATTGAGAGAGACCTATAAAAAAAGAGTTCATTGAGTAAATACTGGTATGATACAGTGTCAAAAGCTTTGAATAAGTCTAGGTGCACAGTTGACACTAAGTTACTGTTGTTCCTATGCTTGTTTATAGTGTTGGTGAAGTGAAGGGGGGCAGTGGTTGCACTTTGGAGGGGTCTGACACCATGGTGTGTTTCTGATAGCAGATTATTTGAATTTAGGTGATGAAGCTGAGCATGAATACATTTTCAAGTATTTTTGATAGGGGTAGAGGATTGCTGTGGGCCTGTAGTTATTAAACTATGTAGATGTGCCACTTTTGTGTAAAGGTATAATAAAAGGATTTTAATAAAAGGATTTTTTCCAGATGGAAGGAATGTATTTTTCAGATATATATATATATCGGTTTACCAGTGTAGAGAATGGAAAAGCAATTGCATCTGTAGCCATTTTTAAGTAGTCTGAGGGGATCCGGTCAACAACTGGACTTGTTGGTTTCAGTTTATGTAGGTGTTTTTTTTTAATGGTAGAGGTAGGTACTGGACTGAAGTCAAATAGCTGAGGATAATTACCAGAGGCTGCAGGTACTCAGAGGGTAGTGGAAGTATTACTTTTTGTGAGGGATGATATAGTCTGTATGAAATAGTTGTTAGCAACTGTGAGGGAATTGAATTAGTAGTATTGTTGGATGTAGGGGAGGGGGTAGTAGTTTGGTCTGGATATAAAAGGTTGTTTATGGATGTTAAGAAGAGTTTGGGTTGTTTTGATGTTTATCTTAGAAGATGTTATAATAGGTTTGCTTGTCATGTTTTATTTGTTATGTTGTACTACTCCTTAGTTATCTGAAAAGTTGAAATGTATTTTATGTTTTATTGGGGAGCCAATATTTCCAGGGTTTATCACGCTATTGCATTAATTTCTTAGTGTTCTTTGTTAGCCATGGTGCAGGATCTGATTGTAGCCTTTTGGCACGTAGTAGAGCAAGGTTATTACTTTTTTAAACAAGAAACATCTTTATTGAATTATCCCCTATGACATAGGCAAGCATACATTTATACAAATGAAAACAAACCATACTGACATAGTCTTAGTTGCAAGCATTACACATTTTAGTTGCAAACATTGTACATCACTTATCTACCCAATCATTGTCAGTGAAACATTACATAGCTTATTTTAATCCTGCATTCATTTAAACCTCATTCTTCCCCTGTATTGTTCCACAATTCCCATTTTTCCTATGTATGTCGCTACTCTTGCCCCTTTCTAAAAATCCCAATTCTAGTTGTTTTATCGCTGTTACTATATTTACTACTTATAGTACAGTTGATTTATCCTTTCTAGTAATTGCTTTTTTGGCAGTCACCATAGTTAGATTCAGCAAGGCCTTACTATGTGTAGACAATTCCGATTCTGTATCATAGCTCAGAAAAAGCATTTCCCTAGATACACCAGTTTGCTCACCAAGTATCTCTGATATTGTAATCTGTAGGGAAGCTTTAAAGTCTGCCAACTCATTACACTCCCAGAAAATATGTTCCCAATTACCTTTTTCTTCCCCTTCACACCTCCATCATTTGCTGCTTACTTGAAGAAAAATTCTGTGGAATCTACTTGGGGTATAAAAATACATGTGCAGTCTTTTCCAAGCAAAAATCTTAAATCTTCTGGATTTTGTTGCATATTTAGGAGACACGCATATATCCCCCCATTGTTTCTTTCTGAATTGCTTATCCAGTCTCTCTTCCACATCCTTTCTAATTTCCTCTGATTGATTCTTACAGTTATCATGTAATATTTCATATGCTCTACTAATTAATTCTCTTTTTAACAGCAGCTGCTGTTCTAGATTCAACTAAAAACTCTTACCAGTACTGGTCTTATGTTTAGGACCCCCTATTTCTTTCTCTTTGCCTATATTCTGATATCAGTCCTTGATAGGGAAGGCAATCTCTAACCTGCAGTCCAAATAAATTCTTGATATCTTCCCATTGTATTGCCTTTCTAGTTTTGCTGCCAATACCCTGGTTCCTTTGCCAGTTTTCTCCAGTAAATTCCAGCCCCCTCTTGCCTATTGTTTTATTCCTAATTGCAGCCATCCATATAAGCAGAATCTGCTTTCTCCATTCCAATGTTGGCTTAGTTCTTAGAATACTTTCTGCTACTTTATAAATGTAATATTCTGTATGATTATTATTCTCCTTAAAGATCCGCATCCAAAATCCCAGTCTCTCTTTTTTTCTTGACCTACCCCCTGTTTTATCTTCATTCCTTTTTACTTTGAATTATAGGTTTCTGCTTGTGCTGTATATAGAAGCCTTAACCGTGTAGCTCTGAAGTACCCTTTCCAATCAGGTAATCCCAATCCGTCTTGTTCTATTGGAAGAATCAGCTTAGCCCACTTGACTCTTGCCATCTTTTCCCTCCCAGATAAAATTGCTCAGCTCTTTATTAATTGCTGTCCACAACTTCTCCTCTGGTCGATAAAAATATACCTGACCTGTGTATAAGACTAAAGGGACTAAAACATTTTTAACTGCTTGAATCTTACTATCCATATCCATGTAACAGGACTTCCAATTTCTCAGTTTTTGTATTATCTTTTGTTTAGTCTCTTCCCACATATCCGTAGCTGCCACACCAGTATCATTTTTAATCCATACTCCTAAGTACTTCATTGTATCTTGTCCCCATAAATATGGATATTGCTGAACCAATTTGTGTGTGTGTACATAATTTGCGGCCTTTGTTTTGGCTTCATTAATTTTGTATCCTGAAAAGATTTGAAACTGCCTCAAAATGTTTCACAACACTGAAATGTCCATTTCTGGTTTTATCGGGTGTAAAATAATATAATCTGAAAATAGAGACAGCTTTTCTTGACTACCATACAAATTGTATCCTTGAATTTCTGAGTCCCTTATTTTCTTTGCCAGTGGTTCTAAATATAATGCAAATAACAAAGAAGAATGAGGACACTCCTGCCTGAATGAGGACACTCCTGCCTGGGTCCTCTGCTCAAGCAGAAATTATCAGAAAGGAACCCACGTACTTTAATTTTTGCCTGTAATCCCTCATATAGCCTCCTAATCAATCTTATATGTTTATCAGGGTATGCAAATGCTTCCATTGCCCTGCTCATAAAGTCTCAGCTTACTCTATCAAATGCTTTCTCTTCATCAAAACCCACCAACAACAGTTGTATTTTCTTACATTCCGCTTCCCTCTGGATCATCAGTGTTCTGTTAATGTTGTCAAATGTTTGCCTTCCCTCCACAAAACCACACTGATCTATATCTGTCAAAGTTGGGATCACTTTTGCCATTCTTTAAGCCATTATAGACATAAACACTTTATAATCATGGTTTAGTATCGAAATGAGCCTATATGAAGCTGTATCTGATCTGTCTTTACTTTCTTTAGGTATTATAGCTACCACTGTTTTTTTCCAGGATGTACTTCTACTCCTCTTAAAATGCTTTTAAACAAAACTTATTTCCAGATCTTTAACAGTTTTCCCTCCTAGGTTACAAACTTCCACCGGAATACCATCCATTCCTGGGGACTTTCCTGTGGATTAGATGTACATCACCATTTTTATCTCCTCTCCTCCTATCCTGTTAGTAATTGATCCTCATCTACCTCTAACCTTGGCATATTTAATTCTTCCATAAACATTTTCATTTGTACCTTTTCTTGATTTCCATATTTCTCTGCTTTATACAGACTTTCATAGAATTTCAAAAATAATTTCTGATACCTGTATAGTATCTTTTGTTATCTTCCTTGTTAATATGTTCCCTAAGCATGGTGACAGTCCTTTCTGCTTTCTGTTGCCTGAGTCGTTGTGCTAAAAGTTTTTGTGCTCTGGATTTATCAAAAAACTATTGTTTAGCAACAGTCTTTCTAAATTAATGCATTTTATTGAGGTAAACCCTTATTTTCTGTTTAGCATTCTGCAGTTGTTCCTCCTCTTCCTCTGTGAGATTCACCCTATTCTGCAGACATTTAACATTTGTTAGTCCCTTTAAATAATTCTTGTTACTTCTTAACCATATCTCCGTTTCTTTTATTTCACCTAATTGTTAAACTCCACCTTAATTTTATTCCACTCACTAGTTATATATTCAAAGGAAAGTTCTGTCTTCTCTTATAGCTCCTGAATAATTTCCACTACCCATTCCTTAAATTCTTTTCTCTTCAACAGATTGATGGGAAAGCACAAGTGTCTCATTTTTTTTCATTACCCTGTGTTTTTTATTTCAGTTATTATTGGCATATGATCTGAAATAAGACTTTCAGCTGGATGTACATGTTCCTGTGAAATGTGAATTCTTTGTAGCATAGCCCAGTTTTTGTATCTTGGGGAATAATATGTAAATTTACTCTGAACTCCTAGTACTGAATTTGTATCTTCCGCGTCAGATATTTTCATAATTTTCTTCACAAATCTACCCATACCCAAGACACATCTTCACTGCTGCAAATCAAATTCCAGTCCCCACCTATAAGTAATATTTCTTGCTGAAAACTGATTATTTCTGTCCATAATTTTCTTAAGCTGCATTATAGCAGTTTTAGGTGAAATGCAAATACATGCCAGTGTAATCCGCGTCCTCCCTTGCCATTAGCCCCTTAGTACGACAAATTTACCATTATTATCTTTTTTTAATCCTCTTTTATCATTATTGGAACTCGTGTCGCATTTAATATAAGCGGTAACATTGTTGCCTCACAGCAAGAGGTTCTCCCATTCGATTCTCGGCTGGAGTGCCTTCTGTGTGGAGTTTGCATGTCCTCCCCATGGTCGAGTGGCGTTTGAAAGACATGCGTCGAATGGGCGTGCCTTCGTTGAAGGTTGGGTGTCGAGCTGGCACCTCGGCACCCGTAAAAAATCTACTGCCAATCATTGGCGGACTGGAGTTTCACTGTGGCGACCCCTAACCGGGAAAAAGCCAAAAGAAGAACAACAACTTCTCTTTTCCTTTGTCCCAGGTATTCCTCTGAGTAACCGTCCTGGAAACCTTTCTTTATCAAATTCACATGCTCAGTTTTTTCATGCTTTCTTTTTTTTTGTATTTTATCTGTGAGACCGCTGACATTTAAAGACATTACAGAAAGCATCATTGTGTTAAAAAGTTATTTTGCCACCTTTTATATGTAACAACTTTAAATGTTAGTTCCAGCTTTTATGTTGCATGCTTACACTGACAGGTTGATCTTTTATACAGTTGTTTCTTGTGATATCCATTTGAGCCTATGTCACATCTTACAAAACTTTTTGTTTTATTGAAAGCCCTCAAAGAAAAAAAACAAATATACCCCAATACCCCCTAAAATATATTAACTTAATACTAACACACAAAACTATGTACATCTTCAAATATTGAAGTTTTATCCTAGTAATAGGAACAAGTGTCCCAAACTGACAGCCACACTCACAGAGTTGAGCTAACCCAAAAGAAAGGTTATACATGCTAAGACGCATGGCACAGCCTGTGCTTTGTGCCATTTTTTTTATAGCCCTCCCAGCTGGGAAAACACTTGAACGCTTTCAGAAAATGAGATTGCTTACCCATTTCTTTTTACTAGATTGCCTGCATGGAGACATGAGGACCTTATATAGAGTTACTACTAAGCATACATTTATTTGCTAGGAAACAAACTTTATAATAATCAGTGTTCTTTTTCATTTACTTGCTTTTTATGAAATCTTGTTACTGGAGCAAGTTAAGGGCCTTAGCCCAGTCATCCCTCTATGTGAGAATGAAAAAGCACATCAATTTTCCTTTTGTCACGCTTTGACCAGACTTTTCTGCTTTGTTTTATATTGCAGTGCCTGCATTTCTTAAAACTGAAAAGAGAAAGAGAGATGAAGGGAGAAAGGGAGCAAGAAGAAGCACCCATTTATATAGGTATCCCAGTTACACTTAAAAGTAACAGAGAAAATTTTACTTTATATCATATAAAGATAATCATGCACTATAAATGTATTACTATTAAGAAAAAACATTTTTGTTTACTTAGAATTAAATTTCTCCCTCCTCTTCACCTGTTCTAATTATTTTTCCAAACATTAATGACATGAAGAAGGGCATATGCTTTAGACACCTCTAAAAGTTTAACAAAGTCCAAAAAATGTCCAATATTTCCAGATTATCTTGTTTTGTCATGTTTCACAAATATAATTATTGCTTCGTAATCCCACATTTGTGAATTTTCAAGTTACTGGTTTTATTCCTGTTAATCTCCATCTCCCAAGTCTTGTCTCTGCTTCATTTCCAACATACTCTCAATTCTTCTAGTCAACTCTTGTGCTTTTTTTCTTCGCTCCAGCATTTTCTGTTGAAAGATTGGAAAAGGTTTCACTGGCACAGTCTCTCAGTGGTCTTTATTACAAGAAGAATGAGAAGCAGAGTCTCCTTCAGCTTCACAGCTCACTTTTTGTTGGACAAACATTTTTATTTCCTCCTTAGCATGTACTGCATCAAAAAATATTGTTCCTCCAGGAAGGAATATTTTGAAGATAGCTGGGTACAGCAGTTTGAATCTCATGCCTTCTTCTTGACATTCCCCGAGTAGTGTAATAAATTTGCTCTTTCTGCTTGATGTACAGTGAGTAATCATTCTACGCAAACACTCTTCTGTTTCCCACTTTTAGTACTTTATCCTTCTGCCACAGTTTTTTCCGAATCAACTCCTTCTGCTGGAAGGATTGCATCTTTACTATTAAAGGTCTAGGTTGCTTTCTCATATCCAGGTTTGGAGCATACACAATATATGTCATTTCAATTAACAACTCCTGCTGTGGAATACCAGTCCAGTTGCTTATTTGTGCTTTCATAAAATTAATACAATCTATTCCTTCCAGCTTGTCTGGTACAGCAGAAAATCTCCGGTTTTCCTTACGTGCGCTGTCCTATATATAATTCTATTATTTTTTGAAACCTCTCTTCTTGAGCAGTCTCATGTTCAGCCAACCTTTTCTTTATTTCAACCTCTGATTTTTGCACTTTTATCACCTCATCTAAACATCTGTTTAAAGCTTCTTCCATTTTTTCCAGCCTTTTGTTATTTGAGTTGATGTACCTCATCACTGTTTCATTTTATTTTAATCTGGTCTGTGTACACTTTTCTTATACTTTTATCTAGGTTACTGGAAGTCCTGTCTGGATCTTGCACTGCGTTGTGCTGAACAGCTGCAGTACTCTTCCCAGTCAGTATTTGTTTTCCTCCCCTTTTGTAGCTGATTTTATTTCAGGTCCTCTGTATTTATTTTTTTCCTGGCATCTAGGCAGTACACTTTGTAGCCAGTTACTAAAATTTATCTAGAAATATACAAGTCGACTGGCTTTCTCTGCTGAGTTTCTGTTTTCACACTGGGAAAGCTAGAATTAAGCTGTTACTCAGTGTGCAGCCACCTTAAGTTACTACTAATGAATGTTATTGATTATTTTTATGAATATATCAGTGTGTGCAACAGCAGAGTCTAAGGGCATAGATTTTATTTTCCAGATGTTCATCGTGTTTCACTGTTGAAGTCATTACTCTTGGGTTATCCTGCCGGCAGGCCACCCTCAGTCGGACAGAATTCCAAAGTCTAGGTCCGGCGTCGGTTGCTGTCGCCTCTTCCCTGACGTCAGTGCGCCAGGGGTATAAAAGATGCAGGCGACGCCATTTTCTTCAGTCTTTCTTGCCGTGCGGTGCCCGAAGCAAAAGCAGTTCGCAAGTGCCGGTTGGCCGACTCCTGAGATTTTCAGATCCGAATTTCAGAACCAAAGTCTTCATTAAAGCTAAGTACCCAGTTAGAGAAACTTTTTTCTTGCTCCAGACCGATGTCAGAAAAAGTTAACAATTGCATTTCTTGTGGGAAGCAAATACCTCATAAGGATTTTCACTCTTACTGTATCCCTTGCCTAGGCCCTGATCACAACGTTGCTAGCTGTCGGTTTTGTGTTAGATTTAACCAACGCACTATTAAACATCGGTTTGATTTTGCTTTTCATTACTTTGGCCGAAGATTTAATTATATAATGCCGTCGGACCAGCCGACAACCGGAGTTTACAAATAAACGCGAAAAGGATAGGCATCTGAGGTCCAAAACGGACGACGATGCCTCTGCTAGGCCAGTCGCCGGTTCTCAGTGTGGCGCTTTTGCAGCCCCTGGCGCCCGCGACCTCAGAGCCACAGACCGCTTCCGACTCCCATGTGGAGCCGACTGGGCTTCTGGATACTCAAGGTATTGGACACTCGGAAATCATTCCCTCAGATGGGTCCGGAGCCGCTGAGCAGGCATCGGCTTCTGAGGGTGTCTTCAGACTTGCACAACTATATATTAAGCCATCTTCAGCTTCAAAGACTAAAGCAGCTCTAAAGACAAAGAACAAGTATAGCATTCTCCTACTCAGTCTACCATGCCTAAAAAACAGATGCTCAAAATGGCCGAAGACCTAATTACTTTGATCAGGGGCTCCCATCCCCCACCTGATAAGAGGCTAGGCAAGAGACAGAGTATTATTCTTCTGATCAGGTTTCTATTTCCTCTGATTCCTCATCTGAACAGGATTATTCCATGCTTCCCTATGACGATTCTGATGCTGAAGAATCCATTCCTTCAGCCTCTCTTCCTGAGGATTATTCTTTTGGGGAAACCCTGCATACCATGAGGGAGCATTTCCACTGGGAGAGTTAAGATTATTCTGAATCTAAGAAAAGGCTCAGAGACTTTCTGCTACTTCCTCAGCACAGACCCCTTGCTATTCCACCTGTTTTAGACATTGTAGATGATGTATTGTCAGAGTCTGGCCTGTCCCCTGACTCTTTACCCCCTGCACCTGCTAAGCCAGACAGATACTACAGGGTTCCAAATTCTCATAAATTCCTATATAAAAACTCTGCTGCTGATTCAGAAACTATACCTCATGGTCCCAAAGGGGTTAAAGCCTTCACTGCAAAAAACCCTGTCCCCTCTGATAGGGATTCTAGGGCTCTAGACAGATGGGGGAAAAAAGTATACACTTCTGCTACCTTGGCTGTAAGGGCTTTAAATTGCCAGTTTCATATGCTTAAATATCAGCAATATTTAATGTCACTGCTTAAACAGAAATTGTTGACAAATACTGAATGTTCAGAGAACAAGGAATTGCAGGATTTATTGCATGCAGCTGAACAAGTGGGAAAGCATACTTTGCAATGTGGTTATGATTCACTGGAGGCCTCGTGCAGGGCCTCTGGTTTTATTAGAAGACATGCTTGGTTAAAGGAACAGAATCTGCCTGATCATGTTAAAGCAAAATTATTAGATGCACTATTGCAGCATGATACTTCGGTACTAAAGCAGAAGAGGTTTTGAAAAAAAATGGAGGATAAAGCAAAATCCATGCAGACAGTCAAGGATTTCTTACAGGTACACCCACCCAGGTTTAGCAGGAACTGGCCTTCTAAAAATTGGTCCTTTCCAGTGTCAGACAGACCACAAAGAGGCAGATACAAGCGTCCCAGAGGCAGATCTCAGCCCCAAGGCTCATACAGGCCTAAACAATGGGGTGCTCCTATCTCCAAAAGCGGAGAAGACAAATCTCAACCTTACAGGAAACAGTCCCAATGACTTTCCTCTGACAGATCCAAGCACTTTTTGTTTGGCAGCCCCCTTAGGGGGAAAACTAGCACTTTTTTCATCAAATTGGCAAATGATTACCCAAGACAAATGGGTCTTGAACATAGTGTCCCAAGGCTACAGGTTCCATTTTCACACTCTACCAAGGTCAAAAGGTATGCCAGACCTGCCACACAATCAATGGGCAGAGGCACAAAAATTAATTACAGCCCTCATGGACATGAGGGCCATTCAGCAAGTACCACAACAAGAGCAGGGGCAAGTATTTTACTCCAGACTTTTCCTAGTACCCAGGAAGGACAGAACCTGGAGGCCAATACTGGACCTGTCTATACTATTTATTTTATTTTTATTTATTTATTTATTTTACATTTGTTGACCGGGCTAGTCTAGCTGGATATATGTCCATTTTCAATAGAGGCCCGGGGAGAAAAGCTCCACTAGTTGTAACAAGTATCATCATAAAAAGGCATTAAAAGGTTACATTAGAAACATAAGTAGTTAAAAGAAGTTAAACAGATAATATAAATTGAACATAAGGTTTTTTTTTTTTTTTTTTTACTATAGTCATATGACAACAAATATTTACAAGGTTTTTTATTTTTGTGCAGTGAAAGTTAACAGGGGAAAGGGTGAAGGAAAAAAAAATGAGGTTAGTCTGGATTAGTGCAGGAGCAAAGACAATGTTTACTGAGATAAATATTCAGTTGTCTTTTAAAAAGTGGGAAAGGGGTCAAAGATGTGATATCAGAGGGTAGTTTATTCCATATTTTTCCAACAGAGTTGGAGACTAGACAGTCGCTTGCATAATTGTTGGGTTTGGTAATATTAATCTGAAGTTTATTTGAAGAACGTAGTTGTTTCAGGTTATTGTATGGTGAAATAAGGCTAGAAAGTATTGGTGTGTTGGCTGGCTGATATAGAATCTTATAAGCTATTAAGAGCTGTTGAAGTACAAGTTGGTTAGGAAGTTCAATCCAGCCTAGTTCTTTTAAGTTCAAGCAGTGACGAGTTTGAAAAGGAGATCCTACTGCGGATCGAGTTATATTATAATAGGATGTTGCTAGTTTTTTAATGCTGTTTTTGGAAAGATTAGTGTAAATGGGGGAAGCATAGAGAAGAGTAGAGATTAGGTGAGATCTAGCTATGGTGGACCTTGCTGTAGGTGTTAGGAAAGGTTTGATTCTGTAAAGGGATCCTATTTTTTTATTAACTAATTTTATTGTGTTGTTGATGTGAGAGTCAAAGTTGAGGTTATTATCAATAGTTATTCCTAATAGTTTTGTGGTCAAGTCTAGAGAAATGAGAGTACCGTCAGAGGAGGCAAGTGTGAAATATGGTGGAGTAGATTTACGAGTAGGTGAAAAAAGTAACAGTTTGGTTTTCTTGGGGTTAAGGAGTAGACAGCGGTGAGAGAACCAATGTTCTACAGAGTTAAAAGCTTTTTGAGTAAGAGACTGGAATTCTGTTTGAGAAGTAGCAGTACAGATTATAGTAGAGTCGTCTGCGTATTGTATGCAGGTAGTATACGGGATAGCAGATTGTAGGTCGTTAATAAAGATTGAAAATAGAAGAGGGCCTAGGATAGAGCCTTGAGGTACACCTAAAGAGATAGGTAGAAGATTTGAAAGTGAATTTTTCCAGAGTACTGCCTGCTGACGATTTTCTAGGTAAGATGCAAACCAGGATAAGGCAAGATGGTCGAGTGCAAGAGATTTTAGTATGTGTAGTAGAAGTTTATGATTCACCATATCAAAAGCTTTGGATAGGTCGATGAGGACTGAGGATGATAGATAGTTGTTGTTACGGTTAGTGTTGATGAAGTTAGTAAAGGAGAGTAAAGCAGTAGTGGTACTGTGTGAAGGTCTGAAACCATGCTGACAGTTAGAAAGTAGGTTGTTGTTGAGAAGATGATTAAGTATTTGTTTGTGAATACATTTTTCCATGATTTTAGCGATTGGTGAGAGGAGTGCTATTGGTCGAAAATTAGAAAAATCATTGGACTTTCCCCCTTTATGTAGTGGGATGATATGAGATATCTTCCAGATAGAGGGGAAAATTCCTTCCTTTATAGATCTATTAATCAGGATGGAAATAGGGTAGGCTAAGACTTTGGCTCCTACCTGCAGGAATTCTGCAGGCAGTTTGTCTGCAGAGGGAGTGGTAGGTTTTAACTTTTGGAGCAGTGATGAAATAAAGGAAGTAGAAACAGGTTGTAAGTGGAGGGTGGGAGGTGGATTTGATGCAGGTGGAAGTAGGTTAGAGGTATCGGGAGATAGATGACTAGCAAGAGTTTGGATAGTATTCGTGAAGAATGAGTTGAAGTCATTCGCTATTTGTGTAGGGTTCTCTGGGTTAGAGTCCTGGGGGTTAGGTGTAATAGAATGACCAGGAGATGGAAGATTATTAATACTGGCCCAGAATTTTTTAGGTTCCTTATTAGTGGTTTGTTGCAACTGAAGGTAATAGTTGTTTTTGTCTGTCAGGATAGCTCTTTGTGCTGTTTCTAAGCTCTCTAAAGTTTTGGCGATCAGTTAGATTTTTAGTGGTACGCCATTTTGCCCAAGATTTGTTTCTAAGAATGATTCTATGCCTAGTATTATTAGTTAGCCAGGTTGCTACTTTTGTTTTGGTTCTGATGGTACGACTTGGGGCATGTTGGTCCAGAATAGATAAGAATGTGGAGTTGAAGTAATCTACTGCTTCATTAAGGGGGAGATATTTTAGTGGGGACCAATTACATTGTTTGAGTTCATCTTGATAATGTTCAGAGTTAAAATGCTTTTTTGTTCGTAGTGTTCTAGATGTGGCAGGTAAAGTTAGGTTGGTTTTGTGTCTAATGACATAAGTTAATGAATGGTCACTTAGATCATCTGGAAGGGTACCTGACTGGTAGGTTTGTTGGGGGGTATTAATCAGAATCCAGTCCAAGATGGATTCATGGTTGTTGGATTTATTAGTTCTGGTAGGACAGTTAATGAGTTGTGTGAAGCCATATAGGTTTATGTGGGAGGTGGGGTTTATACTATTGCAGTAATTCCAATCAATATTAAAGTCACCTAGGACTAGTGTTTCTTGGGGGAGGTTGTTCGACAGCAAGCTAAGGATACATTCTAGAGTGTTAGTGTTATTTCCTGGGGGGAGATATATACAAATGATATTAATAGCTTTACTAGGGTTGATTAAAAATTTGGAGCTGATTACTTCTGCATTATTGTCTAGAGGAAGATTCAGATTTATTGTATTAATTTGAAGTTGTGCTTTTGTAGAGAATTGCTACACCTCCTCCCTTTTTGGTTTTGCGGTCCAGTCTAAAGATATTATTCCCGGGAGGGGTAATTTCATTATCCTTAATGGTAGGTTTTAGCCATGTTTCTGATAAACATAGGATATCAAATTGGTGAACATCTAAAAGGGCATGGAGTTGAGAAATTTTGTTACAAATGCTTCGTACATTAAGATGAGCTATTGTGAGAGAATTGGTATAAGTGATAGATGATATAGAAGAAGCTTTGTCATGTTTTTTGTAGCTATTGGTATTTGTGCAATGTGGGCCAGGGTTAGGGTGAATATCCCCATCCAACAGTGATTGGAGGAGTTTGAAATATTGGAGCTGGAATTGTTTATGTAAGTTGAAAATTAATTTTGTTTGCTTAGCTTAAAGTGAGCAAGTCTGTGGTATCTGGCAAATATGTAGTTAGGTTTGGTAGTGAGATTTAAGGTGGCTGGAGTGAAAGGTGAGGTAGGTGTTGAGGTGTGTTTAGAGGGAAACACAAGAGTAGAAAGGAGTGGGTGTTCGTAGGAGGTTAGGAGATGAGTAGTTACAAGAGGAGGTAAAAGTGATAAGCAGATAACTATTCGAAGGTATAGAGGGAGAAATAATGTACACATTTTGTAGGTTAGGGAGGTGAGAGAGACGAAGGAAAGTAAATAGAAGTAGAGAAGAGAAATAGTATTATGACTTTAAATATTAGAGGGGAGGATAGATTTGAGAAAGGTGGGTGTGGTATGAGGTGGGAGGGGTTGGGTATGCAAATGAAGATATTATGTCTGATTGGTTGGGGGTGTGTTTACCGGTGGTATAAGTGTAGGACTACTGGGGGCGGGTGGGAATTGGGGGCAGGGTAGGGGAGCGGAGTGAGCCCAAAGGGCGAACGGAGCGGGTAGAGACAAGAGAACAGTGTGTGGATGAAGACAATCAGCAAAGTATGAAAAATTCAGCAGGTAAGTCTGGGAGTGAGAGAGTTTAGCCACAGGTTTGGACACTGATAGCAAGATGGTCAGGATGTTAAAGCAGGGGAAAGTAGTAGGAATGGCTAGTGCAAGGAAAGAAGGAGTATAGGCGAGACTGAGAAAGCTAGGAGCAGAGTAAGGCAAGCTGAGAACAGTGTAAGTAAGGTAAGGAATTTAGAAATAAGGTCTGAATTATGATGCAAGAAACTAAGTTTGAGGCAACACCAGGAGGTCTGATACTATGGAGCAAAAGGGAGATGCCCAGTTAGAGACTGATAGTCTGAGTGGAAGTGAGGAAAAGCAGGAGAGAGAGAGAAAAGGGGGTTAGAAGTAGCTTTTGAAACAATACAAGACAGAGAAGCAAGGCTTTTGAGAGGGTATGGCTGCTGGCAAACCTGTCTGAGAGGCTTGGTTTTCCAAGCAAGGTCTTTTCAACCATTAGATAACTAAATATGTTTCTGGAAGTTCTAAAATTCAAGATGTTGACTCTACAGCAGCTACTGCCCATGCTGGGCAAGAAGGCTTGGCTTGTAACTTTGGACCTAAAAGAGGCATACCTGCATATCCCAATCAGACAATCTTGCAGAAGATACCTCAGATTCATAGCTGGCTCAATGCATTACCAATTGTCTGCACTGCCCTTTGGCTTATCTACTGTGCCCAAGGTCTTCACAAAGTGCCTGGCACCAGTAATTGCATTTTGCAGACAAAGAGGAATTCAAATATATCCCCACTTGGACGACTGCCTAATTCAAGCAGAGAACAAAGGCATTCTTCTAAAGCATCTGGCGTTTGTAAAAAGATTACTAACTAGCCTAGGGTACACAGTAAACAAAAATAAATCAAAACTAGTGTCCTCTCAAGAGATAATATTCCTGGGTGCAAGCTTAAATACAACTGCCCAGATGGCTTCTCACGCCACACAAACAAAAGCAACTGACTTCTTTCTTCAAGAAATTGGCAACCAAAAACCCACTTATCTTCAAGGAAAATCCTGCAGGCCCTGGGTTTCATGGCATCCTGCATTCTACTAATTCCATATGCCAGACTGCATATCGGGAAAGTACAGTGGTATCTAAAAAGTGTTTGGACTCAGCATTGCCACAGCCTGCAACAGGAGTTTCGATGGTGGGCAGAAGCCTGTCACCACAACAAGAGTCTGCCATTCAGTGTACCCACAGTCAGACAGACACTGACAACGGATGCATCAGATTATGCCTGGGGGGCCCATATGGCAGGACAATGGTATTCAGGGCACATCGCCTGCAAACCAGATACATCTTCACATCAATCAAAAAGAGATGCTAGCTGTTCAAAATGCCCTGACAGCTTTCAAGGACCTGCTTCATCCAGGACAGCTACTGATACAGACAGACAATACTGTGGTCATGTGGTACATAAACAAACCAGGAGGTACACATTCCTACCCTCTCTGCAGACAAACAATGACCTTATGGGACACAGCATTGGCTTTTCAAATTCACCTGCAAGCACAATTCCTGCCAGGAAAAACAAATACTCTGGCAGACGAATTAAGCAGAAAACCTCATGGATCCCCACAAAAGGAAACTGGATCCACAAGTCTTCAGCATTATAATAAGGAAATGGGGATGCCCAGACATAGATCTATTTGCCTCCCCTCACAACTGCCAATTGCAGAGATTTTGCACAAGGATTTATCACAAGCAAGCATGGAAAGTGGACGCCCTATCCTTCAGCTGGAAAAATCTTACAGTATATGCCTTTCCCCACTGCCTCTCCTTCCCAGGGTACTCCTAAAGGTCAGACAAGAGAAGCCAAAAATGATACTGATTGCACCAGACTGGCCATGCCAGCACTGATACCCAGTCCTAAAGAGCTTGTCTCAAGGTCCAGCATGGATATTGCCTCAAACTTCTCACTTGCTGACCCAACAAAACAATCAGATCCTGCACAGCCAACTCAGGACCTTAAATCTGGCAGCATGGCGGATAATGTAACCATTCAGAACACTCGTCTTTCAAAAGCTGTTATGGGTGTTATCTTGAAGGCTAGGAGGTCCAGTACCAGAAAATCTTATGCAGAAAAATGGAAGAGATTCTGTGCTTGGAACCAGGGACAAGGCATTGACACGTGTGTACCAAATATACCTCAGATTTTACAATACCTAACTGAGATGCTGAACAAAGGCCTTTCTTTCTCATCAATTAAGATTCATGCCCCTGCCATTTCAGCCCATTACAATACGGAACCACCTATCTTTTCTCATTCTTTAATAAGGCAGTACCTCAGAGGGGCCAAAAACATTAGGCCTCCAAGGAGAGCACCAATTCTGGCCTGAGACCTAAATTGTGTTTTGGAAAAACTCACACTACCTCCTTTCGAGCCAGCTTCAACAGCAGATATAAAATTGTTATCCTGGAAAACAGCACTACTCCTAGTAATAACCTCTGCAAGGCGAGTCTCGGAGTTACAAGCACTCATGGCTGTGGAACCTTTTATCATTTTTCATCCAGACAGGGTTTCTCTGAGGACAAACCCTACATTCATGCCTAAGGCGGTATCCAGTGTGGCCCTCAACCAAACCATTCACTTGACTACCTGTTATCCAAATCCACAGAACAAGGGTGAGAAAATTCTGCATTCTTTGGACATACACAGGCAGTTACGTTTCTACTTGGACAGAACTAAAGCTTTCAGAAAAACTGAGCAATATGCTGCAGGATCACAAGGAAAGGCTATCTCAAAACAGACTATTTCTAAATGGATAGGGCATTGCATCCATTTCTGCTATTTTCAACATGGCAAATCAGTGCCTAAGTGCATTAGGCCTGATTCCACCAGAGCAGCAGCCACTTCAGCGGCCTTCCTCAGAGGAGTACCAACCAAAGATATCTTAGAGGCTGCAACTTGGAGTTCAGTGCACACTTTCACAAAGCACTACCACTTACCTCTTTACTCTAAGCCCAGAGCAGGCTTTGCCACTGCAGTTCTGCAGGGCCTCATAGCCTCTCCTAATCCTATTTAGCCCAGCCACCCTTCCTCAGCTTTGGGATTCAACCCAAGAGTGATGACTGCAACAGTAAAACACGATGAACATAGTACAGTTGTGTACCTACCATAAATGTAGATGTTCAAGTGTATTCACTGTTGCAGTCCAGGTTACCCACCCACCATTCCCCTTCTCTTTGCTGGGACTTTTCTGCATTTCTCTATCCTATACAACCTATTTGGTGTATTTGCTTGTAGATAAAGGGAATGTTATTTTTGTGCATGTATTTTTATTGGCATATTTTTTCAGCCTACCAATTTGGGGGCGCCTGACATCTGGGGCAAGAAAAACTGAAGAAAATGGCGTCGGCTGCATCTTTTATACCCCTGGTGCACTGACATCAGGGAAGAGGCGACAGCAACCGACGCCGGACCTAGACTTTGGAATTCTGGCCAACTGAGGGTAGCCTGCCAGCAGGATAACCCAAGAGTAATGACTGCAACAGTGAATACACTCAACATCTACATTTATGGTAGGTACACAACTGTACTTTTTATTCTGTTAATCATTGGATAAAAATGTGTTTGTCAAAGTTTTTTGAGTTACGAACTTGGTTGTAAATTACATGTTTGTTCTGGATATTGTAGCTTCTGAGAGTGTAAGTTGGTTGATGGTCACTTAGGCTATCTGAAAGGCTACCAGCTTCCCTAATTTTTGGTCCGTTAGTAAGAATCCAGTAAAAGGTTGATTGCCTACCAGTACTTTTGTAGACTCTAGTAACTGATGTCATTAACTGTGTAAAGCCGTATAGATTTATGGAATCCGATGGGATTTTGCTATTGATAAGCTGCCAATATATGATTGGGTCTCCAAGTATTATTGTTTCATGTTGTATATTGTGAGATATCCAATGTAGGATGTTTTCCATAGTGGTAATAACTTGTGGCATATATATGACTGCTAAACAAAGCATCTCTGAGTTATTTATTTTCAGTTTAGAGCACTGCTATTCAACCTCACTGCAGCCCCCTGGGTATTCACCAAGATTGTGGCAGTGGTAGCAGGTCATCTCTGACTTCAAGGGATCCAGTTTTTTCCATATCTAGCCGATTGGCTGCTGACTGCTACTTCCAGGGATTTACTGCTACTACAACTGTTCCACCTTGCAGATCTCTTAGCGATCACAGTGAATCATGTAAAAAGTCTGCTACTTCCCACGCAGCATGTAGAATTTACAGGATGTCATATCAACACAGATCTTCAAATTGCCAAACTCCCAGCAGTTGAGTATTGTCCTTAAGGCTAACAGCTTCTCGGATAATCCAACATCCTCACCCACAAGCAAGGTTGATTCTGTCTCTGTTAGGTCTGATGACCTCTTCCATCACCTTAGTTCTACTAGCGAGATACCTCGTGAGAGTGTTCTAACGGACTCTGTCAATCCAGTGGTCTCAGAGTCTTCATCCCCTACATACCAAAATTCGTCTCATATAAATTTGCAGTGATCATGTAAAATGGTACTAACCTTTCTGTTATTCACAGAAGAGAGAGCTTTTTGTCCACTAATTCCTCAGGCGTCAGTAACCATGGATGCTTCCTTTCCAGGTGGGTGGGTGAGGCATATTGATGAGAAGACCGTTCAAGTTTCTTGGTAACCTTTAGAGGCCAAACTTCACATCAGTATCTTGGAGATGAGTGATCCTTCTAACATTGCAGGCCTTTCAGGAGTACCTACCCAAATGTGTGATCTCCCTCCTGACAGACAGTGTCTGTGGTTTGGTACATCAACAAACAAGAGGGAACATGATCATACCCACTTTGCTGGGGGGCCATGAGATGTCTTGCTATCTGTAATAGCAACACACGCACCAGAAATGGGGAATGTACTAGCAGACAAACTAAGCAGGTTGAATTCTATTGACTCTCTAGTGGTCTCTCAACCAGACAGTGGCAATGGAAATTTTCAGCTTCTGGGGCCAACCTTGCTGTGATCTTTTTGCCTCCTATCTAAACAACAAGTGCAGCAGTTATGTTGCCCTCATCCCTCTGCAGGGGACAAGGAGCCCCCCTGCAGAAACGTAGTAAAAAGTGTGTTTGGTAGTTTGGTGTTATTTGTGGAGGGGGGTGTTGTTTTCTTGTGACTTGTAGTGTTAGATGTTATGAAATTCAATGTTATGGGTTTTAGATGTTCTGGTCTCAATGTTATGAAATTAGATGTTATAGGTTTTAGATGTTTCAAAGTAGACCCATATGTGTGTGTGTGTGTATATATATTTATATATATATATATATATATATATATATGTATATATATATATGTATATGTATGTATATATATATATGTATATATATATGTATGTATATATATATATATATATATATATATATATATATGTATGTATATGTGTGTGTGAGTATGTGTGTGTGCCTATAAATATGTCCATTTTGCATGTATGTAAATAATGATTATATTGTGTTAAATAAAGGACCCCTACCCTTTTTGATGCATGCTGTGAGATTTTTTTGCATCCACCTGAGCTACCACCACCTCAAGCAGATGGGGCCTCAGTTTAACATCTCATCTGAGGGATGGCAAACTCAGGTTTATAGGTGTATTCTAGGCTAATGACCACTATGGCCCTTATAAGCCTAACTGCGCAACCCAACTATGACCACAAATTTGTATATAGGTGGTGATTTACTGACTCCGTCTGTCCTTCAGAGACATAAGAGCCAGACCAGGGGTGAATTTTCTAATTACCTATCCATTGGTTTAAGTTGCTCTTAAAAAAGCATAGAGAGGAAATATGGACAAGGGACCCTGTTCTAAAGAATAGGAATTCTCTGAGAAACCTGTCTGTCTCTCCAACTTGTCCTATTAATGTTGCAAGCAAAATTTAGGTCTTTTAATCTAGTAGTTCTGATGCTGTTTGTTTTGCAGATATGCAAAAGGTTCATCAAAACAGCATCTCTCAGAAGTCTGTATGATACCGAGTAAAGAGATGGGACTTTAAGGCTGTCAGCATAGGACATTGTGTTTAGTCCCTGTATCCTTTTTGTAAGGAACCTTTGTGGATATTCCAGTTGCCGCATGTATCAGGTTAGGTACGTACCACATGGGGCATTATACTGTGTGATGGGCTTGATGAGGGGCAGAGTACGGTGGTATGATGACCTCCCTGGACCTAAATGCTGCGCCCTTGTTTATAAGTTGAGCATCTTAGAAAGACTTTCTTACTCTCATGGACACACGCTGGTCGAAGGCTAGGTCACTATCTACCAGAGTTTCCAAGATGACTTGTGAATCAACATTTATGGGGTGTTTTATTGATGATGTAGTTACCTGAGGTGGTAGACTTCCCAAAGGTATTATAAAGCATTTCTTGGTATTGACTTTTAAGCCATGGCTTTGGTACCAAGCATTTGTATTAGGCCATCCCAAAGGGTGTTCTCATTTTGGGGGATTCATTGACTGCTCCCAGTTTGCAGTCATCTGTGAACTTGGTCAGCCATAATCCTTAGACAGTGGCTTTGACATTCTAGCAGTAGATGCCAAAGAGGAGTTGGCCCAGCACCGAGCCCTGAGGGGCTCCACTGGTGACCTGCCTCTTTGTGGAAGTGGCCTCACCAGTTCGAACCTCCTGGAGCCTGTCAGTGAGCCAAGTAGCTATCCAGTGTATTGTAAAGGGGTGTATACCTAGTTCTGTAAGTTTGTTGACAAAAGCCAAATTGGGATGGATCCAATGCCTGGAGATCTTCTATGCCCCTGTTGATTATTTGCATGGAGACTCTTTCCATGACTTTGCAGATAAGACTAATTGGTCTGTAGTTTCCAAGATTGAAGGCCCTTCCTTATGAAGGGGATTGCAGTCAGCCATTCATGTGGCGCAAGGCCTGTTTTAAGACTGTAGTTAAACATTATGACTCAGGAGGCTTCATGGGATGTTATTGGGGCCATTGTGGCCATGCTCTTGGCTTTAGTGAGTGCTGCCAGTACATGCTCCCTAGTTATATTATCTGGAAGGGCTATGTTTGTGGGTATTTTTAAGGGGATGGGTGGGGGGTTGGGATAAAATTGGAGCAAAATTTGTCCGCTAACAGGTTTGCTGCATTGCCAGACTCAATGAATGTATCACCATTAACCAGCATTTCACTACATTGCTGTGTACTGCCCTTTTTGGTTTCTGACATAGCTGTAGAAGGCCTGTGTTCTCCCATATTTGTAAACACGCATTCCAGAATGTTGTAACTTGGAGTGGGTATATTCACTATTTGGTCAAGGGTGTTTATATTTACAAAGTCCAGAAATCTCTGTGCCTGTAGATTTGAGGCTATGTAGTATTCCCAGTTTATAGAGGAGTAACTAAAGTCTCCCATGAGTAGGTAATAGTTTGAATGGTAAGCATCTCCAGTAAGTTCAAGTATGCAGTGTGTGCTTCTTGTGACATGGAGGGTAAACTATAGCTGGCATGGATATGGTATGGGATTTTCTGTGGATATCCATACATGGAGGAACTCCAGCATGTCATCCTGTTTGACCACCATAGAGGTATGCTTGTTATTGGTGCATATTGAGACACCTCCTCCTTTAATCCTTTTCTGTGCAGCTACTGGTCTAAAAGTGTGGAAGGCACAAACCTTGCACTGCCAGGGTACTCTCTGCTGCTTTAAACCATGTCTCGGTAACTGCAAAGATGTCAGTTTTCTCGAGTGTGATGGGGGATTGGAGGGAGTGTAGTTTTGTTTCTGCTTATTTACAAAATCACCATGTTTTTTTCCTTTTATTTTCTTCAGTATTCTTAACTTTTGACTATCGTTTCTCTGTTTGTATTTTGTGGGCAATTTTTCATGTAGTATTCGAGGTTTTCCACCATGTGAACTTTACCACTGAGTGCAGTTTTGTTGGAAAATATAATTTTGCACAGTAGCTGAAAAGTCATTTTGTAAGATGGAACTGCAAAATAATACCAGATTTCATGAAGTAGACCGTTAAGATGAATACTTCAAAGTTTTGACCCACAATTTTTTACTAACTTCCAAAGATGAGTCTGCCATTAATTTGGTAAACATTGCCTTTAATCTAAGCTTAACATTTTTACACTGTGCTTTAGGAGAGTTATCAAGATATCACACTCTAAGACCTCTTTTGGCTTGTTCATTTTTATAAGCCAACATCCTTTATAAACAAAGAGCGTTAATTTCCTCCATGACAGAAGAATCTCTCTGAATCATCCATGGTCTGGATGGCTAATTACTGCTTTTATAAATCTGTTAAGGTCACTCTGACTCTGTTAAGAGAGTCATCTACATGTTTACATAAGAAGTTAGAAAACTGACCCTTAAACGTCTCCTACTAAATTGCCACTGAAAACCTCTAACTATACATCTATCTCTCTCCATCCCATAAAGAACTCTGCATTTTTTTCTGGAAACAGAGGTCACTTGCTGAAAAAGTTCATTTTACAGTACTGTGTTACATTTTGTTTAACCACTGAAAAAACAATATGGATTAATGTGTGATCTGATAAAGGAAAAGGAGCACAAGTCATCTTTCACTAAGTAACAAAATTCCTTAGTGACATAACATTTATCAATCCTAGAAAGTCCAAAACTTGATGAGAAACGGGTGTAAAAGGAGTTAGGGTGGTGCAGAGTTGAATGAACATCTACCATTCCCATATTGTAGGTAAAAAACATAAAAAGCCTTCCAACCAGTGGGACGTAAAATTGTTGTAGGCCTCAGTACACGTCAATATAGGCTGTAATTGCTTTCCAGTCTCCCACCTGAAACCTTAGTATGTACTGAAATTGAACCCACTCTCTCATAACCTGTAAATTATCAGCAGTTGTACTTCCTAGAGGAAGATAAACTGATATTAACGTAGTAAGTTGATCAACCGAGAACCCTTCTTGGTCATATATGTTCCTTGTTCATCCACTGCCTGTTCTAGTAACTCAAAAGAAGCTTGTTTTGATAAGTAAATAGAAATAGTTACTTCTCATCGATGGTCAGATGTACATGAAGAGGCCACTTGCCAATAATTCCCCTTAATGATTTTCAAGTGCACCAGAACACTGAGATCTGTCTCTAGTAAACACACAAAATAGTGGTTGTATCTTTTTAAGCAGCGAAGGACTTGTGACCTTTTAATCGGGTGAGAGGCCATTTACACTCCAAGTTAACCAGTTTGTATAATCCAGCAAACCTAGCCATGCGTCTTATTGCTTTTTGCTAAATTGCATTAAAATGGCTTATGGCCATTGCACATTCACAATAGAGCTTCTCAGTCCCTTAACAAAATTAGAATCGGAATGAAATGCTTTAACACAATTATTTATAGTAACAGGGCTAACAGATATAGTAGTACAACCCACACATTAAAATAATTATAAAATGTTATAAACTGTTTGTTTATATATCTTACAACATTGCTTCCAAGGAGGAGGTTAAACACCTCATGTTAAGTTGTCAATCTCGTCTTCATTCTTGCTGGATGGGTTTGGAGCCGATCCTTGGCTCCGACTTGGCCAATGCTAAAGCTCGAGAGCTAATTCCACCGGCTCGAGGCTCCCCTATATCCCACAATGCAAGGCGGTAACTACTCAGATCTCGTTTGCCGCTTAGCTACGAGGTGCTTTCTTCTACCGGCTCTGGCAGGTTAGTGAGTTTTTTCTAGTTAAAAACTTCATATCTACCCCTATCCTTTATAGTTTAGTTTAGTTTATAGTACAGGGTATCCTTTTAGTTCAAATCGGGACTCCCTCATTTTTATCTTCCTTTATTCCCTTTTAACTTCTAGGCCTTTGGCCCACTCCCATTTTTTCCCTTGTCATTTAAGTGTGATTGGGTTTTTTCTTTTTGGTTAAAGGGTGTGTCTGTGTCCTTTGATACAGTTCTTTAGGATGTCTAAAGACTCCAAGGTCTCAGGCTTCAAGAAGTGTGACTCGTGCTGTCAGAAAATGTCTCTGACAGACGGTCACACTTGTGTCTGTTGCCTGGGACCTTTGCACCTCCAGGACTCCTGTGCTGTTTGCCATGCATTCAGCCCGAGAGTCCTGCAGGAACGCAAAAACAAACTTATTCTTCGAGGCATATTAAAGCCTTGAAGGCCCCTCGACTCAGTCTGCGTCAGGGAAGCCTTCAAAGACTTCCAGGCCGTCGGCTCCAGTTTCAGAGCCGTCTGCTGGGAGCATCAAGGCTGCTTCGACATCGGCTCCGGCTGAAGTCGATGTTTCGAAAACTCAAACCGTTACCTCTGCTCCGGCCGGAGTCGAGGTTGCTAAGACTCAGTCGGCTCCGATAGTCTTATCGGAGCCACCTTCAAAGAAGAGGTCGAGGTCCCCTTCCATCGGCACCATCCACTCGGCCCCGGGATCCCCTCTTCTGTCGGAGCGGAGCCATAGGTCCCATTCCTCTCGGTCCTCCAGGCTGTCCGACCATGACTTACAAAGGGTGGTGAGTAGACTTCTTAAGTCCGAGGCACTGGCCCAAATGCTGCATAGCAAGGTGTACCTTGAGGCGTTTGGCTCTCGCCCTTCCACTCAACAGTCAGCGGCTGTTCCCATCCCTGCTTCTGTTCCTCCTCCAACTCCTTTGAGTTCGGAGCCAGGGCTCGTCGGAGCCGTGGCTGTCGGTGCGTCGGAGCCGATATCCTCCCTTTCGGCTCTGTCGTCTGCTCTGATTTCCTCTTTGGAGGGATCTCGGCGCCGAGCTTCCCTCGTCGGCTCCGAGGGGGCGAGTGGCATCGGACCCTTGTCCAACCCCGTTTTCCCTCTCGGAGCATCGGCGCTGGTGAGTTCGGCTCTGACATTGGCCTCGGAGCCGTCCCTGTCGGTGCCGGGGGGGTCCTTGTCTCCTCGGAGCGGGGACCTTCGGCCTTGGCTGATCGGGGCACCTTCAAGGTTATGCGGAGCATGCTAGACCCCGTGTCTACCCCACAGTCGGCTCTGTCAGCTCCTCCCTCTTCAGTGCCTGTGGTGGTTTTTACCCACCCCCTCGTACCAGACCGTAGCGAGCCGGCCCTTCAGGTTTCCCCATTGGGAATATCCTCTTCTTCTGCGGCTTCTCCTGATCCGGCAGGGGAACCCCCTCGGAAGAGACAGTGCAAGAGGAAGCACATTGACTCCCCTGAGTCTATCACCTCCGACACCGACTTGGAGGAATCTGAAGGTTCCTTTCGGTCCCTCTCTGAGGATGTCTCTTTTGCTGATATCCTTGAAATCCTTAAACAGAGGGGGAACTGGCCCGCCTTTAACCCTTCAGAGGACGGGTTGGTGTACCTTGAGGCGTTTGGCTCTCGCCCTTCCACCTCCTGGGTGTCTCCTCCCTTTGACCCCCTCATGGAAGTGGTGGCAAGGAAGGCTTGGACGGCCCCTGATTCGGTGGAACCTACCCCAAGGAGGCCGTCAAAATTTATTACTGCCCCAAAAGAGAAACAGTTCTTATCCAAAGTTGTCTCTGTTGATGCCATGGTGGTGGCCGCAGCCACTAAGAAGGAATTAGCCCATCCTTCGGTACCCGTCCATCCTCCTAACAAGGAGTCTAGGACCATGGACAGGTACGGTAAGCGGATGTTTTCCTCAGTGACCTTTGCCATGCGGTCGCTGAACTACTTGTGTCACTTCACCTGTCTCCAGAGGGATTTACTCAAGGATATGGGTGAGGCTATGCAGGATCCAACAGCTGAGGGGTTCCAAGACAAAATGAACTCCCAGATGGCAACCCTGAATTCGATTGTCAACTCCTCCATGAGGCTTATCTCATATGCGGCTGATGGGGCGAGTAGGGCCGCAGGCACAGGTGTAGCTTTACGTCGCCACGCCTGGATGCGGCTGTGCAATTTTGCGGACCCTTTCAAGGCGTCCTTCACCAATTCCCCCTTTGATGGCTCAACGTTGTTTGGACCTCGGGTGGAAGGATACATTGACTAGGTGCGAGCAGGAAGGTAAGACTCTCTCTGCCGTGGGAGTTCATTTTTCTCCCCCTTCCAGACCTTATCCCAAAGGTCATAGGGGGGTAAAATGTGGTTCCGCAAACCACAAGGAGTCTCATCTGACGCACAAAGTCGATTCCCCTCTAGAGGCAGAGGGGGGGACAACAATAGACGCCACCCTAGGGGCAGAGGTGGTCCACAAAACCAGGGTAGCAGAGAGACTTTCTCTGATAAACCCTTTCAGCATCCCTGAGGAGCTGCCCGGCTGTCCACCTTCGGAGGCAGTCGGGGGAAGATTGTCACTGTACCCGAAAGCCTGGCTTTCCCTCACTCAAGACAAATGGGTACAGTCGATCATATCCGAGGGTTACAAAATCCCCTTTATTCACATCCCATCCCACCCCAAAGGATCCCTTCCAGACGTTCCACCCAGTCTAAGGGAACAAGCAGCGTTAGAAATATCAAAGCTGCTATCAAAAAGAGCTATCCAGCCAGTCCCAGCAGACCAGCAAGGATCCAGAAGCTACTCCAAATTCTTTTTGGTACCAAAAAAAACAGGGGACTGGACTCCAATACTGGATCTCAGCAAGCTAAACAAGTATGTGAAGAAAACAAAATTCCGGATGGTCACGCTACAGTCCATTCTACCCTTCTTGGGTCAGGACAATTGGATGTGCTCGATAGACCTTCAGGATGCGTACTACCATATCAAAATGCACAGATGCTCCAGGAGGTTTCTCCGCTTCAGGTTGGGAGCCGGTCACTACCAGTTCAGAGCCCTGCCCTTTGGTCTCACTACAGCCCCCTGAGTGTTCACCAAATGTATGGCAGTGGTCGCGGCTCACTTGAGACGTCAAGGATTCCAGGTGTTTCCATATTTGGACGACTGGCTCCTTACCGCCACCACCAGGCGTCAACTTCTTCTATCCAGAGACTTCACCATCCAAACTTGCCAAGCTCTATGCATTTTAATAAATTTCGAAAAATCTGCCTTGTCGCCTTGTCATTCTATTACCTTTATAGGCGCCACCTTAGACGCAGTTCATCTTTCCGCCAGACTAACAGAGCAAAGAGTGTCAGATATCCGCAAACAAGTTTACCTTCTGCTTCAGTGCAACAAGATCAAAGCCAGGGTAGTCTTGAAGGTATTAGGACTCATGGCGGCTACTATTACATTCCTCCCCTTAGCTCGTTTTCACATGCGGATCCTCCAGTGGATGCTGTTTTCTCAATGGTCCTTCCAACAGCTCCCGATGTCTCACATCATCCTGCTAACCCAATCTTGCAAGAATCACATGTCTTGGTGGATGACATCACCTCATGTTCTCCAGGGCAGACCCTTCATCCCTCCACCCCCAATCGCCACGGTGACGACGGACACCTCCCTGATCGGGTGTGGGGGGGCATTATCAGGGCAGGACAGTCCAGGGCACATGGCAATCTTTCGAGTGCCACTTGCACATAAATGTCTTAGAGATGAGAGCAGTGCTTTTAGCATTGCAAGCCCTTCAGGACTCTCTTCCCACAGGGGCTATTGCAGTTCAGACGGACAACATGTCCGTAGTGTGGTACATCAACAAACAGGGCGGAATCAAGTCCTCCCCCTTATGTCAAGAGGCACTCAAGACTTTGGCAGTGGGCGATCTCTTCTCAGCGTTTTCTGATAGCAACGCACATTCCCGGGAAGTCCAACGTGGTTGCGGACAAGCTGAGCAGGGCTATTCTCATGCCTCACGAGTGGTCTCTAAAAAAAATCAGTGCTGGAAGAAATCTTTTGAAGATGCGGCCGGCCTTGCTGCGATCTTTTTGCTACTCCCCAAAACAGCAAGTGTCACAACTTCTTCACCCTCTTCCCTTTACCAGGCCAACCCACCAGAGACGCTCTAGTCCACGATTGGCCCCGGGGACTTCTGTATGCTTTCCCCCCCTTTCCACTGATCTCTCAATTAATTCAGAAAGCTATCGCCTCGAGAGTCACTATGATCCTCATTGCCCCTTACTGGCCTCGACAGATATGGTTTCCATTCCTGCATCATTATCTCTTGGAGCAGCCTTGGTATCTGGACCCAGTGCCAGATCTTTTGATCCACCAGTCGGGCCAGCTGCACCACTCCCTCCAATCTCTCAACCTCACAGCGTGGTTTCTCCAATTCCTACCCTAGCCAGGCTTCCCTTAATCTCTCATTCGGTCCGTAACATCCTGATAGCCTCTCACAAGTCTTCTACCAGAAGGATCTACAATAGTAAGTGGAAGCGTTTTTCCTTCTGGGCAGCATCAAAAAATATAGACCCCTTCACTGCACCTATCCAGTCTATCTTAGACTTCCTGGCAGAGCTCTTTCATTTAGGCTCTTCCTCATCTACCATTAGAGTACAACTAGCTGCTATATCTAACTCTCATGTAGGTGTCTCGGACTCCAGTATCATGTCCCATAAACTCTGCAGAGCCTTTCTAAGAGGTGTCTTTTTGCTCAAGCCCCCAATCAAAGATCCCTCACCTCAGTGGGACTTGAATTTGGTCTTAGCATCCTTGATTCTTCCCCCCTTCGAACCTGCGGCTTTATGCCCTCTTAAGTTGCTCTCATGGAAAACACTTTTTCTAGTAGCCATAACATCAGCTAGAAGGGTATCTGAACTTCATGCTCTTTGCAGTAGTCCTCCTTACTTAGTTTTCCATAAAGACAGGGTGTCCCTTCGGACTAATCCGTCCTTCTTGCCTAAGATTTCCTCTGAGGCAAACCTAAATCAGACTATCAATCTCCCCGTCTTCTTCCCTGATTATTCCAACAGGTCGGAACAAAAGTTACATTTTCTAGATGTTCATCGCCAACTTCGATATTATTTAGACAGGACTAAACAGTTCAGGAAATCTGACCAGCTCTTCCTGTCTTATGCAGAAGGGTAATTGGGCCTTCCAGTTTCTAAAGTGTCCCTTTCAAGATGGCTTACCTCTATAATTACCTTCATCTATGAAATCAGACATCAAAAACTGCCTTCAAGACCTAGAGCTCATTAAACCAGGGCATTAGCTACATCTGTAGCTTTTCAGGACAGGCTACCAATAGATTCCATTTGTGCAGCAGCCACATGGGCTTCTCCTCATACCTTTATCTCGCATTACAAATTGGATATAGCCTCCAGAAACCATGCCAACTTTGGTTCCACTTTTCTCAAGAGTCTGTTCCGATAAGCCACCCGGGGTAAGGTGCTAGGGACGCGGTCCCATCCAGCAAGAATGAAGGCGAGATTGACAACTTAACATTGAGAAGTTATGTACCTACCATAACGTTCCATGTTAGTTGTCTTCTTCTCGCCTTCTTTCTTGCGTTCCCACCCTCCTTCCCCCTAGCCTGGACAGACCGATAGGAATTTTTGGGATCTTCCATTGGGGTTTCCTTCCCACATGTTCTACCACCTCTATTCTCCTTTTCATGTTTGTGGCAGCTTACATACAGGTTTATATAGAGGTGGGTTCCTTTTCTCTCTTCTCCATACTGTGGAGACCAGAACTGCTTGGTTTTAGCTATCAAACGAGATCTGAATAGTTACCGCCTAGCATTGTGGGATATAGGGGAGCCTCGAGCCGGTGGAATTAGCTCTCGAGCTTTAGTATTGGCTGAGTGAACCCATTCAGCAAGAAAGAAAGCGAGAAGAAGACAACTAACATGGAACGTTATGGTAGGTACATAACTTCTCATTTCAGGCATATCATACACAAGCTCCAAAATGGAGACGTTTGTGAGTAAGATTCCTGTAATCTCACAAAGCCCACTTTCATATCCAAGATGAATGACAACTCCCTAGTTGCCCTCTTGTTCCTCATCTTATTCATAATTTGAGATAAAAAAGGTTGCAGTAGTTTGGTAAAGTCCAAGATGATATATCAGAGTTTGATCCAACAGTGTCCATATAATATCTAGTTATAGAAAGTACTCCAGGAGTGAGCACACTCTGTCATAAAATTAAATAGTGCCTGTCTAACTAGCAGCTTAATGTAGGCCCCCCTCCCCCAAAAAAAGAACAATTCACGGGACTTATCTTGGAGCAACTGTTCATATCATTACCCTGGAGAGTGAAGGGATAAGGGGAACCAAGCCCCATGGCAGCCTTCTGATGGAGTACCAGCTTCCTTTTGAACAGAGGGAAGGGCTTCTTTGAGTGTTTTTCACAGCTTCCCAAATTTGCCCTTCTTGACCTTCCAAAGAGTCCTGCTGTTGCCTGGCTGATTGCAGTAGCTTTTGCATAGCCTCTTCAGCAGACGAAAAAGTGTGTAGTCCACCCAGCAGCAGCAGTTTAATCATTCTCAGCATATGCTTTCACTCTGTTTATAAGCAATGCCTTGTCTGGTTCTCACAGAGCTGAGAAAACCTTTTCCTTTTGAGCGAATGATATAAAACATACCAAAACTAGCACTGAAGTTGTGGCCTAAACCACAGTGGGAAGATTATATAATCCATGTGCATGCTCTAGTCATAAATTCTTTGAAGGAGTTGTATTCCACTCTGCCATTGTTTTTTTTTTTTTTATTTATAAATCCCATACAGTCCTGCCCTTCCAGACTGTCAGGGATGACAATAAAGCATATATTTTTATGACCCCTTCAATCCTGTAAGTGTATTAATTTTGCCTCAGTATAAAATCTAGTCTGCCTTCTTCAGTGTTTTTTTTTTTTTTATAGTAGAGACATCAGTAGTTATCAGTGTTAACTGATCCAAATGATCAGTTACTGCTCGCTCTTTTTGCATCAGTGCAAATGATATATTCTTGCAAAGTAAAGTAAATTTTTTTGAATTTCTGACATAAGTAGATACATTTTTATCCAGCACATCCAGATGTTTGATTCCCCCCCCCCCCGCAGTTGGCTCTTGAGGCTGAAGAACTGTGCAGGGCTTCTTTGGATGTACCAGATAGATGTTCATCGTGTTTCACTGCTGCAGTCATTACACTTGGGTTATCCTGCCGTCAGGCGGTCCCGCAGTCGGCCAGAGTTCCAAAGTCTTGGTCCAGCTGTCGCTTCTTCCCTGATGTCAGTGCACCAGGGGTATATAAGATGCAACCGACGCCATTTTCTTCAGTCTTTCTTGCCGCGCGGTGCCCGAAGCAAAAGCAGTTCGCAGCGACTCCTGAGATTTTCAATTCAAATTTCGGAACCAAAGTCTTCAATAAAGCTAAGTACCCCATTGGGGAAACTTTTTCTTGCCACAGACTGATGTCAGTAAAAGTTAATAATTGTATTTCTTGTGGGAAGCAAATACCTCATAAGGATTTTCATTCTTACTGTATTCCATGCCTAGGCCCAGACCACGACGTCACTAGTTGTCGGTTTTGTGCTAGATTTAACAAATGCACTATTAAACGTCGGTTTGACTTTGCTCGCCATTACTTTGGCCGAACATTCAATTATACCATGCCGTCGGAACAACCGACGACGGGAATACACAAAAAACGCAAAGACAAGGATAAGGATAGGCATCCGAGGTCCAAAACTGACGATGAAGCCTCGTCTAGGCCAGTCGCCAGTTCGCCGGTTCTCAGTGAGGCGCTTTCGCAGCCCCTGACACTCGCTACCTCAGAGCCACAGGCCGCCTCCGACTCCCACGTGGAGATGTTTAGGCCTCTGGAAACTCAAGGTATTGGGCCTATGGAAACTAACCCCTCAGATGGGTCCAGAGCCGCTGAGCAGGCGTCGGCTTCTGAGGGTGTTTTCAGACCTTCACAACTTACCATTAAATCTACAGCCAAGTCTAAAACTCCATTAAAGACAAAGAAGCAAGTACAGCATTCATCTGGACAGGCCTCCATGCCTAAAAAACAGATGCTTAAAATGGCCGAAGACTTAATTACTCTGATCAGGGGTTCCCATCCCCCCTCCAGATAAAAGGCCTAAGCAGGATACAGACTATGATTCCTCTGACCAAGTTTCCATTTCTTCTGATTCCTCTTCAGACCAAGGATACTCTACCCCTTTATGAGGACTCTGATGCTGAAGAATCAATTCCTTCAGCCTCTCCACCTGAGGGTTACTCTTTTGGGGAAACTTTACATACCATGAGGGAGCATTTCCACTGGGAGAGGGCCAGGATTACTCAGAATCCAAGAAAAGGCTCAGAGACTTTCTTTTTTTTGCCTCAGCACAGACCCCTTGCTATTCCGCCAGTGTTAGATATTATGGATGATGTGTTCTCTGAATCCAGTTTAAACCCTGATTCTTTGCCCCTTGCTCCAGTCAAGCCAGACAGGTACTACAGAGTCCCTGACTCTCACAAATTTATTTATAAAAACCCTGTTGCTGACCCAGAAACTATTTCCCAGGCTCCCAAAGAGGTAAAGGCTTCCACAGCTAAAAATCCAGTTCTCTCTGACAGAGACTCAAGAGCATTAGACAGATGGGGGAAGAAAGTTTACACTTCTGCAACTTTAGCAGTGAGGGCTTTAAATTGCCAGTTTCACGTGATTAAATACTAACAATATTTAATGACTCTGTTAAAACAGAAAATGCTTACAAGTTCAGAACATCCTGACTATAAGGAAATGCAGGATTTATTGCATGTAGCTGAACAAGTGGGAAAACATACACTGCAATGTGGTTTTGATTTATTAGAGGCTTCTTGTAGAGCAGCAGTTACAGGATCTGTGATACGAAGGCTTGCTTGGTTAAAAGAACAAGGTTTACCTGATCATGTTAAGGCAAAATTATTGGATGTTCCTTTACAGCAGGATATTTTATTTGTTGTTAAGGCAGAAGAGGTATTAAAGAAAATGGAGGATAAGGCAAAATATATGCAAACAGTGAAGGATTTCTTACAGGTACAGCCACCTCAATTTAGCAGAAATTGGCCCTCCAAAAATTGGTCCTTTCCAGTGTCAGACAGACCACAAAGAGGCAGATCTCAGCCCCAAGGCCCTTATAGACCATGATAGTGGGGTGCTTCAACCCCAAAAGGAGGGGAAGACAAGTCACAACCTTATAGGAAACAGTCCCAATGACTTCCCCCTTCAAATGCCAAGCACTTACCTTTTGGAAGCTCCCTTAGGGGGAAAACTAGCACTTTTTTCACAAAATTGGCATATAATCAACCAAGACAAATGGGTTCTGAATATTGTACCTCAAGGTTACAGGTTCCACTTTCACACTCTACCAAGGCTAAAAGAAATGCCAGACCTGCCACCAAATCAAAGGGCAGAGGCACAAAAACAAATTACAGCACTCATGGACAGGAGAGCTATTCAAAAAGTACCACAACAGGAACAAAGACAAGGATTTTACTCAAGACTTTTCCTGGTCCCCAGAAAGGACAAAGCCTGGAGAACCCATACTGGAACTTTCAACTCTAAATACTTACCTGGATGTTCCGAAATTCAAAATGTTGACTCTTCAGCAGCTTCTTCCCATGCTGGGCAAGAAGGCTTGGCTTGTAACTTTGGACCTCAAAGAGGCATACCTGCATGTCCCTATCAGACAAAATTGCAGAAGATACCTCAGATTCATAGCTGGTTCAATGCATTACCAATTCTCTGCACTGCCCTTTGGCTTATCTACTGCGCCCAGGGTCTTCACAAAATGCCTGGTACCAGTAATTGCATTTTGTAGACAAAAAGGAATTCAAATATATCCATACTTGGACGACTGCCTTATTCAAGCAGAGAGCAAGGACATTCTTCTAAAGCATCTGGCATTTGTGAAAAGATTGCTAATTTGCCTAGGGTACACAGTAAACGAAAAGAAGTAAAAACTAGTGCCCTCACAAGAGATAATATTCCTGGGTGCCAGCTTAAATACAACGGCCCAGATGGCTTATCTCACGCCAGACAAGCAAAGACAACTGACTCAGTACATTCAATTGATGGCAACAAAAACCCAACTCCCTGCAAGCAAAATTCTGCAGGCCTTGGGATTCATGGGATCCTGCATACTACTAATACCATATGCCAGACTGCATATGAGGAAATTACAATGGTACCTAAAAAGTGTTTGGACTCAACACTGCCACAGTTTGGAAGCAGTAATACCACTTATTCCCTGCCTACAACAGGAGTTTCGATGGTGGGCACAGGCATGTCACCTCAACAAGGGACAGCCTTTCACTCTACCCACAGCCAGGCAGACACTAATAACAGATGCTTCGGATTACGCCTGGGGAGCACACATGGCAGAAAAATGTATTCAGGGCAAGTGGGCCACAGACCAAATGCATCTTCACATCAATCAAAAAGAGATGCTAGCTGTACAAAATACCCTAACAGCTTTCAAGGACCTTCTGCATCCAGGACAACTATTACTAAAGCCAGACAACACCACAGTCATGTGGTACATAAACAAGCAAAGGGGCACTCATTCTTATCCCCTCTGCAGAAAAGCCATGACCTTGTGGAACACAGCTCTAACCTATCAGGTTCATCTGCAAGCACAATTCCTGCCAGGAAAGAAAAATACTCTGGCAGACGACTTAAGCAGAAACATCATGGATCCTCACGAGTGGAAATTAAATCCACAAGTATTCAGCATGATAACACAAAAATGGGGGAGCCCAGACATAGATCTTTTTGCCTCCCCAATGAATTGCCAACTACAGAATTTCTGCACAAGGACTTACCACACACAAGCATGGAAGGTGGATGCTCTTTTGTTCAGCTGGGAAGGCCTAAAAGTTTATGCCTTCCCACCACTGCCTCTCCTTTCAAAGGTACTCCTAAAAGCCAGACAAGAAAAGCCAAAAATGATCCTGATTGCCCAAGACTGGCCACGTCAGCACTGGTACCCAATCTTAAAGAACTTGGCTCAAGGCCCTCCATGGATTTTTACCTCAAATTCCGCATCTTCTGACTCAACAAAACAATCAGATCCTGCACAGTCAGCTCAAAACCTTAAACCTGGCTGCATGGCGGATTCCTTAGTCAAGCAGACAACACCTCTCTCTCTCTCTCTCCAAAGCTGTTATGGATGTCATTTTGAAGGCCAAGGAGGCCTAGCACCAGGAAATCCTACTCAGAAAAATGGAAGAGATTCTGTGCCTGGAACCAGGCTTAAAGCTTTGACCCTCTTGTCCCTAATATTCCTCAGATATTACAATACTTAACTGAGATGCTGGACAAAGGCCTATCCTTTTCATCCATTAAGATCCACGCCTCTGCCATCTCAGCTCATTACAACACAGATCCTCCTATTTTCTCTCATCCATTGCTAAAACAGTACCTCAGAGGGGCTAAAAACATAAGACCGCCCTGGAGAGCACCAACACCAACTTGGGACCTCAATTTTATCTTGGAAAAACTAACTTTACCTCCTTTTGAGCCAGCCAATTCAGCAGAATTAAAATGCGTCATGGAAAACTGCTCTGCTTCTGGCAATAACCTCAGCACGAAGAGTCTCAGAGTTACAGGAACTAATGGCAGTGGAGCCTTTCATCATTTTTCACCAAGGCAGGGTTTCTTTAAGAACAAACCCTTCATTTATGCCAAAGGTGGTCTCCAGTGTGGCTCTTAACCAAACTATTCACTTGCCAACTTTTTATCCAAATCCCCAGAATAAAGGGGAGAGACTTCTGCATTCATTGAACATGCACAGACAGCTACGTTTCTACTTGGCCAAAACAAAAGCTTTCAGGAAAACTGAGCAATTGTTTGTAGCATGTGCTGCAGGATCACAGGGAAAGGCTATTTCAAAGCAGACCATTTCAAAGTGGATAGGACACTGTATCCGTTTCTGCTACCCACAGCATGGGAAAACTGTACCTAGCAACATTAGGCCACATTCCACCAGGGCAACAGCCACTTCAACTGCCTACCTTAGAGGAGTACCTACCAAAGATATCCTGGAAGCTGCAACTTGGAGTTCATTGCACACCTTTACCAAACATTATCACTTTCCTCTTTATTCTAAATCCAGAGCTGGCTTTGCCACTGCAGTGCTGCAGGGCCTCATAGCCACCCCAAATCCTCTATAGAACCAGCCACCCTACCTCAGCTTTGGGATTCAACCCAAGTGTAATGACTGCAGCAGTGAAACACGATGAACATAGTACAGTTTTGTACCTACCATAAATGTAGATGTTCGAGTGTATTCACTGCTGCAGTCCAGGTTACCCTCCCTCCATCCCTTCTTTCTTAGCTGGGAGTTATCTATACCTTTCTACCCTATACTACCTTTGTGGTGTATTTGCTGGTAATTGAAGGTTTTGGTTTTACCTTTTATGTATGTTTTATTAGCAATATGTATTGCCTACCTATTTGGGGGCACCTGACATCTGGGGCAAGAAAAACTGAAGAAAATGGCGTCGGCTGCATCTTATATACCCCTGGCGCACTGACGTCAGGGAAGAAGCGACAGCAACCTACGCCGGACCAAGACTTTGGAACTCTGGCCGACTGCGGGACCGCCTGATGGCAGGATAACCCAAGTGTAATGACTGCAGCAGTGAATACACTCGAACATCTACATTTATGGTAGGTACAAAACTGTACTTTCTCTTGCACCCGTGTCCCCTAATCATTTTTTTTTTTTGTTTTCCATCTGAGTAGACCTTACTACTTAGAGATCAGAGTACAGACCAGAGAAACTGCACTTTATTGGGTAGCTTAACACTGTTAAAATGGGAGTGATAACCAAGCTTTCAAAGGGAGGTGCAGTGGATTGTCTTTATGTTGATGTTCACACCAAGAAAGCCCGACAGGAAGACATTTTTCACCATATTTGCAAAATGCCATTAGTGGGATCTTACTTCATGAACCAGTTGCTGTTCTTGCAAATATCCAACCAAATGTTTAATTTCAGGCAGGGAATGGGGGAAAAAAATACGTAACTGCAGAATTGTCTTTCTAGATAAAATTATACAGTGACACCTTATTTTGTAGATCATAGCTATCATTATGTAGACCACTGTGCTTAATATCCTGAAACGTTTGCGCAAAACTGTTAATTGCCAGAGTTTTGAATCTGCTTTTATTCCAGCAAATTTCTCCTTATAATTGTAATAAAGTTTGACATTAGTACTGTGTCTGAATAATGTCTGCTGGACCATACTTCATGAACTATTGCACTGACTGCTTTTTCCATTCTAAAATGTGGCTTCAGACTAGAGGTAGGAAAAAAAATCACATTGACTTTTAAAATCATCTTATTAAGATGAACCTGTATAATGGTGGTTAGTGTCATTGCCTAACAGCTCTGGAATTTGGGATTTGTTCCTGATCACTGATTTCTGTCTTGTTGGTTTTGATGTTCTCCCTATGTCTTTTTCTTCCCAGAGTACTGTTGTCACCTCCCAAAGACCTGCTGTTTAGCTACTACTATGAATTCTCTGTGCGTTTAGCTTTTGGCTTTTGCTTTGCTGTTGCTCCCTGAGTTATGATTGGACTAGGGTCTACTAGATTACATATATTGTTATCAACTGAATTAACTAAACAAGCTTTGAAGTAGACATTGAGCAGTTTAAAACTCTAGTGTAGACAGTACTGTCTTGCTATTCTGTTGGCAAATATTTTTGTGGTCATCACAGAAAAATTGTAGGATTCAACATGAGCTGAAATTCAAACACTGGAGATACAGCTGAGCCGCAATCTTTACCATTAGTCTGTTAGTATTAAGTTATGAAAACAGAATGCACAACTTAATGGAAACTGTAACACTATATTTAGAGAAATAATAGCAGCACCTGCCCCCCTCCCCGCATCACCAGGGAGCAGGTTTTTAATGCCCTCTCAAAGGCAAAAAATACAGCCTCCATGGGACATGACAACATTCCTGGCTGCATCCTACATTAATTCAGGCATGAGCTCTCAGCTTAGGGACCCTATTCAACCAAAGCCTGAGCACTGGCTTCATCCTAGCTGAATGAAGGACAGCCATGGTCATCCCTCTACACAAAGGTGGGGCATCCACTGATCCATGCAATTATAGGCCCATCAGCCTAACTAGCCCGATCTGCAAGGCCATGGAATGCATTATCATGGACCTTATAAACAAGGACATTGAGCCACACAGTTTGGTTTTGTCAAAGGGAAATCATGCCTGTTAAACCTGGTGAACTTATTCAAAACCGTCACCAAAGCCATGGACGAGGGGAAGATGATGCACACCACCTAGCTTGACCTAGCCAAGGCCTTCAACACTATTCCCCACTTGGGCATAGTAGATGAACTCTCCAAGCTAGGCATCAACTTGTATGTTACCAGATCGGTGGCTAACTGACTCACTGATAGAATCCATTCACTCAAAATAGGAGAAGCCACCTCTAGAAGTAGACCTGTAATGAGTGGCGTACCCCACAGATCGATCAGTCTTGGGGCCTCTACTGTTTGGGATATACTTTTCTGAGGTGCAGGCCAAAGCCAGTAGTTTGTGGCTGACCAAGTTTGCAGATGACTGCAGGCTGGGTGCTGTCTTAAATTCCCATAGCAATGTGGACATCCTCCAAGAGTGCTTTACCCAAACTAATGACTGGTGCTAGAAGCATGGCCTCAAATTGAATGCCAAGAAATGCATCATTATCCCCTTTGGGTAAAATGTTCCCACTAATTATCACATTAGTAATGTACTAAGCACACAATTAGTTGTGAGGGACTTGGGCACCCAGGTTGATAGCAACTTGACTTTTGATCAGCATGTTGCCTCCATTGTCCAGAAGGCTTTCTACACACACACACACACACACCCCTCATAAGTAAGGGTATTTCATCCAGGAACAAGGAAGTCATAACATCCCTGTACTCCTCCCTTATTAGACCCATTATTTAATACAGTGCCCACTTTGGCATGTACCTTGCCAAGCACACGCCGCAGCTGGAGAGACCACAGACGTTCCTGACAAAGAAAATCCAGGGTCTCAATCACATATCCTATACAAGTAGGCTAAAAGCCCTGTCTCTCTACTCAAGTCTTGTACAGAATGCTCAGAGGTGACCTGTGTCTGGCATACAAGGCCATCTCAAACCCCACCCTTAATGGAGTTGGTGCATATCCGTAAGTCAAACTCCACTTGTGCAACCTGCATGCAAGACCTCAACCTGGTCTGTGACATTAATAGAAGCTGGGGGGATAGATTTGTGTCCCAAAGACTCCCCCATCTGTGGAATAGACTCCCTCTCCATGTCAAGCAGAGTACTTCACTAGCCTTCTTTAAGAAGAACCTGGACAACTGGATGGGAAACAGAAAATACACCCCTGGGATCCCACCTGTGTTCCTGCTGGACAGGGGAAACAGGTGCTGACTTTGTGGGAACACGGGCAAAATTCTTGGTTAGGCTTATAAGGTTCTCCGGGCTAATAGCGTAGTATCGTTTTATGAACATATGATAAAGTGAAGAATGAAAACTCTTGGCTGAAAGAGGTTGTCAGAAGCTTGTGGCAATACATGTATGTTAACTGTTGTATTTTTAGGTACCATTATTGGTGTTATAGGGGAAAACTGATATGGAGAAGTTCATATACAAGAGCTTCACTGTAGCCAGCTTGTTAAAGCATGGTTCTTTGATATTAACCAGTCTTTAAAAAGACTTAAGATAGCTCCCTGTATTCCACATATGTCTTAACTTCAATTTATTTGTTCTTTGAAACGGATTTCAGTAAATTTATCTCTCGAGTTTGAGATTTGCTACAAGATGAATTTCTTAATATCTGTTTCTCAGACACATACACTGGTTATGAGTGACAACCCACTCTTAATATTCTGTGTTATATGTCCTTATTTTGCTAATAACATATGATGTGAAGAAGTTCTATCTCGCCGTTCATTCTTACAGATGGGTTTGGAGCCAATCCTCGGCTTCAAGTCGGCCTACTACAAAGCTCAAAGTCTTCAGACAGCTCGTGGCCAAGTCCCTAGCACCTAATGCACCTAGAGTTACCCCAGATCTAGTTTGCCACTGCAATAGATTGGAGGTTCATTGCACAACTCGGGCCGGTATAATTCTTTTTTGATATTTCTAGGAAAATCGCGGTTTCTAAAAATATTTCTAAAAAAATATTTGGAGTTAGTTTTTGATAGTGTTTAGTAGTGATAGCCTTATAGCTTGTTAGTAGAGATATTACTTCTCTTTTTGGCCTCGTTTTTTTTTATAGGCCTTTTAATATTACATTTCCCTGTGGTGTGCCTTTAAATCATTAATAGCTTCTAGTTAAATAAGTAGTTAGTGAGCGTGTGTGTGTGTTTCTGAATAGTTATTCAGCCCATTTGTTATTTAGGGCTTATTTAGATATTTAGCTTACTAGTTTAACTTTGCTAATTGTTTGGGTGTGGCTAGTCTCTTTAAAGTACAGTAGGTTGTTGTTATATACTGTATACTTGATTATGGTTGACCAGGATAAGGATAAGCATCCTAAGTCAGGATTTAAAAAGTGTCCAAAATGTGGACAGAAGATGTCTGGGACAGATAGTCACGTTAATTGCGTGTATTGCCTCGGAGCCTTGCACTTACAGTAAAGCTGCTCCATTTGTCATGTTTTTTCATCCAGAGTTCTTCAGAGCGAAAAAGAGAACTTATAGAGGACTTCTTAAACCGTTGTTTCAGGAAGCTTTCAGTGACCAGGGTACTTCTAGTAAGTCTTCTAAGACTTATTGTTTGGAAGTTAAAAAATCTAAAAAAGTCGATGTCTGCTCCACAGCCCTCTGAGCTGAGCGTCTTGTCGTTTCAGAGCCAGTCCCCAGTCCTGGAACCGGTGTCCGAAGTTCTAAAATCACCTATTCTACAGTCAGTGCCTCCATCCATCAATTCATCTCTGTCCTTGATCAGCCTGTCCAATTTGGATGTGGATCGTGTGGTGCAGAAGTTGTTAGCTAAATTTTTGTCGGCTCCAACCCAGGTGGTTTCGGAGCCTAAAACTGTAATGCCATCAACTTCTTTTCCTCCTCCGAGCCATACTGGTCCTTTGGAGCCGGAGGAGTCAGACCTGATAATTGTTGAGCCTTCGGAGCAGACGCCTATCCCAGTGCCATCTGTTCTGTTTACTCGGACTTCCTTGGTGCAGATCGTGGAGTCTAGGAGCTGACACTCTCTCTCCTGTCGGGTCCTGGAAGGATAGTCGGACCGACATGTCGGTTCTGACTTTGCCTCTCGGGGCCTCTGCTCGGATGAGTTTGGCTTCTCCTTCTGGTTCGGAGCCCACTGTTCCAGTGCCGAGGGGATTGATGGTTTCTTTGGATCCAGCGGTCGTTTCTCATCGAAGCAATGAGGAGAATGATGTCTCCTAAGACATCTCCAACTTCAGGTCCAACTACCTCCTCCCCAAAAAGTGCCTGTGTCCACTTCTGCTTCACAGATCCTTTCTATGAGTAGAGACCCTGAGCCTCAGGAAGCCCCATTGGATGGCCCCTGCTCTTCCGAGACGTCACCAGAAATTCCCACTGATGAAATTCCCAGGGAGAGAATCTGTAAGAGGAAGTATGTAGACTCCCCACAGGAGTCTCTCTCATCCGATACTGACTTGGATGAATCAGAAGTGTCATCCTCTGAGGATATCTCATTTGCTGAGATATTAGAAATCCTTAGGCAGAAGGGTGGCTGGAAGTCCACCAACCCTACTGAAGATGAGTCTGTTCTCCTGAAGGCTTTTGGGTCTCAACTCTTCACCTCTTGGGTGTCTCCGCCCTTCAATGAGCTCATGGAGTTGGTGTCAAGAAGGGAGTGGGAGTCTCCGAACACCATGGAGCCTGTTCCTAGGAGGCCTAATAAATTTATTTTTGCCCCCCCAGGAGAAGTCTTTCCTTACCAAAGGAGTGCCAGTTGATGCCATGGTGGTGGTGGCAGCCACCAAGAAGGAAATGTCAGAAATTTCTTCCTCTATCCATCCTCCTAACAGAGATTCTAGGATCATGGATAGATACGGGAAGCGCACATACAGTTCAGTGACTTTTGCCATGCGTTCACTGAACTATCTCACTCATTTTACGAGACTGCAAAGAGATCTCCTAAAAGAGCTTGGAGATGCTCTTCAGGGTACAGTATCTGCAGGAACTTCTGACAAAGTCGCCTCTCAGCTTACTACCCTCAATTCCATAGTGAATTCGTCCATGCATCTCATTTCAAATGCAGCTGATAGAACGAGCAGGGCAGCGGGTACAGGAATTGCTCTCTGGAGACATTCCTGGATGCGCTTGTGTTCCTTTGCGGAGCCCTTTAAGTCATCTTTTGTCAACACCCCTTTTGATGGCTTATCCCTTTTCAGGCCCAAAGTTAAGGAAACCTTGACCAGGTGTGAGCAGGAAGGAAAGACTGTGTCTGCGGTCGGAGTCCGTTTTTCCACCACTACCAGACCCTACCCCAAGGGTCAAAGGGGGCAATAATGGAAGATGCTGCCCTCATGGCAGAGGGGGTCCACAAAACCACTCCTGAAAGGAGGCCTGACTGTCATACTCTGGAGGCAGTCGGGGATTGTTTATCTTTGTGTCCAGACGCCTGGTTCAAAATAATAAACAACAACTGGGTACAAAGTTTAGTTTCCAGAGGATATTTCATTCCTTTCGCCACTCCCATTCCATTGACAACAAAAGTCCCAGATGTTCCACCCAGTTACAGGGAACAAGCAACAGTAGAGGTCCAAACGTTGCTAAGAAAAAGAGTCCTCCAACCAGTCCCAGCAGACCAGATCCGGAACTTACTCCAGATTCTTTTTAGTTCCAGAAAAGACAGGGGACTGGAGACCTGTTTTGGACCTCAGCAGACTAAACAGATCTGTCAAAAAAGAGAAGTTCCTGATGGTCACGCTTCAGTCAATACTTCCCTTTTTAGGGAAAGACAATTGGATGTGCTTGATAGATCTACAAGATGTGTACTACAATATAAAAATGGCCAGACCATCCAGAGAACATCTGCGCTTCTGGCTGGGAGCCAATCATTCCCAGTTTTGAGCCCTGCCCTTTGGTCTCACTACAGCCCCCAGAGTGTTCACCAAATGTATGGCAGTGGTCACAGCTCACCTGAGGCGTTTAGGATTCCAGGTGTTTCCATATTTAAGACGACTGGCTCCTCATCGCCACCACCAGGCATCAGCTAATACAAGCCAGGGACACCACTCTTACTCTTCGCAGTCATCTGGGCATTACAATATATTCAGAAAAATCAGGCTTGTCACCATTGCAACATGTCATTTTTATCAGAGCAGAATTGGACACCACCACCACCACTTTGAGACTTCCACCAGAAAGAATCTTACTACTTTGTTAGCAGATCCACAATATCATATCCAAAGACAAGGCTCCAGCATCAGAAGTGCTAAAATTGTTAGGCATGGTGGCAGCTGCAATATTAGCGATACCTTTGGGTCGCATGAACATGCAGATTCTGCAGTGGCTGTTATTCATTCAATGGTCTTACCAAGAACTCTCAATGTCTCATCTCATAATGATCATAAACACATGCAAAAAGGATTTTCAGTGGTGGTTGACCTCTTTTCATGTAACAATAGGTCGTCCTTTTGTCCTACCCCCACCAGTGGCTACAGTGATCATGGACGCTTCCTGATAGGGTGGGGGGCATTTTCAGGGAAGAACCGCCCAAGGCACATGGAGCGAGCAGGAGAGACTTCTGCATATCCATGTCCTGGAGATGAGAGTGGTACTTTTGGCGTTGCAGTACTTCCAGGATGATCTTCCTCTGGGAACAATTGCGATTCAGACGGACAACATGTTGGTGGTCTGGTACTTGAACAAACCAGGAGGAACCAGGTCCTGTCCCCTTTGTCGTGAGGCCCTGAGATTATGGCAGTGGGCTACATCCAACCAGCACGTTCTGTTAGCAATGCACATCCCGGGGAAATCCAACGTGATAGCAGACAAACTGAGCAGGGCGATTTTGTTGCCTCACGAGTGGTCCCTCAAGAAAGAGATAGCGGAGAGAATTTTCTGCAGATGGGGCCAGCCTTGCTGCGACCTTTTTGCCAACCACATGAACACAAAACGCAGAAGCTACTTTGCCCTGATTCCCCCTCTGGGAGAAGCCCCAAGGGACGCACTCACACACGATTGGCCTCCGGGTCTCCTCTTATGCATTTCCACCAATTCCCTTGATAGCCAAAGTATTGCAGAAAGCAAAAGCCCTGGGAAGGACCATCATTCTAATAGCCCCTCATTGGCCTCGTCAGATTTGGTTCCCCTTCCTTCAACTTCATCTTTTGGAAGAGCCTTGGATTCTGGACCCAGTTCCAGATCATCTGACGCATTAGTTGGGGGCTCTTCATCCCTCTCTTCAGTCCCTGAAATTGACAGCTTGGCTGCTCCAATTCCCAACATAGCCAGGTTCCATAACCTTGTAAATGAAACACAGCACATATTGATATCTTCTCATAAGTCCTCTACTAGGAAGCTATACCTTAGTAAATGGAAAAGATTTTCTATATGGGCTTCTCAAAATAAAATTGATCCCTACCAAGCAAGCCCCTATTGCCTCCATATTAGAGTTTTTGACCATGCTTCTCAATAAAGGAGCTGGAGCAGCAACAGTTCGGGTACAACTTGCCGCTATTTCTAATTTTCACCTTGGCTTTGGAAGATTAAACATAATGTCACACAAACTATTCAAAGCCTTTCTCAAAGGGGCTTTTCATCTCAAACCACCTGTGAAATCCCCTTATACTCCATGGAATCCTAAATTTTATGCTTTCACGCATTATTCTCCCACCTTTTGAACCAGCTTCTTCATGTGATTTGAAATATTTGTCATGGAAGACTATCTTTTAGTTCTTAACAGTTTTTATACTTAGCATCTGTAAAGTTTTATAAGTGGAGCTTATCTCCCCGGGCCTCTACTGAAAATGGACATGTATCCAGCTAGACTAGCCCGGTCAACAAATGTAAAATAAAATAAAATAAAATAAAAATTAATTTTTAGTAGTCATCACTTTTGCCCATAGAGTGTCAGAGCTTTAGGCTTTGTCCATAAAGCCTCCTTATTTGATTTTCCATGCTTGACAAGTGTCCCTGCGAACACATTTTTCATTTTTACCCAAAGTTTGTACTGAAACTAACCTTAACCAGATCATAGATTTGCCAGTGTTCTTTCCCAAACGCACCAACAACTTAGAGTATGTGCTGCACAAGCTTGATGTTCATAGACCGCTCAGATTTTACCTTGATAGAGCAAAAGAGTTCAGAAAATCAGAACAGCTTTTAGTTTCCTTTTCAGATTCCAGAAAAGGTATGCCAGTGGCAAAAACAACACTGTGTAAATGGTTATCTGATTGCATCACATTTACTTATTCAGCTGCTAATCTACCCTTACAGCACAAAATGAAGGCTCATTCTACCAGAGCAGTGTCCACATCATCTGCTTTTTCTGCTAGGCTTCCTATAGACAACATTTGTGCAGCAGTCACTTGGTCAAGACCTCATACCTTTATCACTCATTACAAAGTTGACAAGGCCTCCAGGGACAGGGCCTCCTTTGGGTCTACTGACCTGAAAAACATACTCCCGTGAGCCACTCAATAAAGATGGTGCTTGGGACGCTACCCATCTGTAAGAATGAAAGGCGAGATAGAACAACTTCACATAAAGAAGTTATGTACTCACCATAACGTTCCATGTGAGTTGTTCATCTCGCCTTCATTCTTACTTCCTTCCCTCCTACCCCCTGCAGGGTTTTTCCAGGACCGAGATACTAGTTTTATCCTGGTTGCTCAATCTTTCTATGGGTTTTGTCCTAAAGAGTGAAAGAATGGCACATGGTATTATACGCAGCAAACAAGATCTGAGGTAACTCTAGGTGCATCATGGGATAGGGACTTGGCCTCGAGCCGTCTGAAGACCTCGAGCTTTGTAGTAGGCCGACTCTGAGCCGAGGATTGGCTCCGAACCCATCTATAAGAATCAAGGCAAGATGAACAACTCCCATGGAATGTTATGGTGAGTACATAACTTCTTTTTTGGTGCAGGTTAATTGCTGCAGAAGTCAAAAAGTTTTGGGTGGAACTTCATTTATCTTGTTCACTGATTTGTACTTCTTCCCCATTCTATTATTGTTTTGGTGCACTTGAAGGTCATTGTTTCAATTTGCTAAATGTGTATTTGGCTTATTCCTCATTGTGATGTGCACTGTTTTTGCATTATATTTAAGTTGTTACACTACAACTGGTCAGTTTTTGCTGTTTGCATTTGTAAATGTATTATGCCGTTTTGCTATGCATGGTTATTAAGCAGGTACCCTACACGTATTCATGTAGTGTATGCTATTCTTTCTTGTTTGTTTCTTCTCCTCATACGTCATATTTAAAACATAAAATGTGTTTAGTTTTAAGTACCACCTTCATGAGTGGTGAAATTGTGTGGAATTGTATGTATATGATTGTATCAATGATTTTTGAAGCATTTTGAAAATAATGAAGTGTAGTACAATTTCAGAATTGTTTGCATTCCCTATGGTAGGTGATTGTTCTAGTATTTTGAGAATCTGTAATCTGATGCTGGTTTAAATTTATGGAATGCCATAGGCTAATAGGAGCCAGAGTGCCATGGATGCATCTGTGATAAAAAGTGGATTCTGGTAATATTAACTGCTTTACAATAGTGGTTGTTATTGTCTTAAAATGCAGCTTTTTATGAAGCACAAGAATTAAAAGTTCATCAGCAATTGCTGCTGTCTGCATTCATGAAAATAATCACTGCTAATTATTTTAATTAATCTTAAAATGAGCATTTTACTGATGTATTTAATCCTGATAGACCTGCAGTTTAATTTCATTTAACGCCAGCGAAGAGTCTGCCTACATAGTGTTTAGGTTTCCATTTTGCATTCTAGTTAAACAGTGTGCTGCTATATGATGGTTTGAGTATATTGTGTTGTAGTTTTGTTACGCTGGTTTGGGTAAAATAATGATACCGGTTATTTGTTTTCATACCATTCTTGCCTATAGGGACTGGTACTCCTGTACACAAGAGCAGCAGTATTAGAAAAGCATCCAGTAATAGTTATCTGAAACAGTATTTACCCAGGCAAATTAATGGGTACATACTTTTACAGCAGTTATGTGATTTCTGCGGAAATTTGAAGGATAGAAGTAGACAGGTAATTGACTTGCTTTTCACTAGTGATTAAAGAATAGGCGTAATCCTGATATCGGAATTGGAATAGTCTTGCTAAATCTTTTAAATCATTGAATTTGTGAAATCTGTTACCTCTTAGGTGGTTCTAGAAGAATTGTTGGAACATTTCTGCTAAAAACTGGTGCTAGTTCATACATGTGCTATGCTAAACTATTGTAATTGCGTTACGTGTAATTGCTTTTTTGAGTTTTGGAGCTTTTCTCCCAGGCCTACGATGAAAATGGCATTGTTCTGTTGGAGTATTCCTGTCTTCAACAAATGTAAAATAAAATAAACCATTGTTAAATGGTTATTATACAATGACCCCCCCCCCGTTAATATTCCAAAACGTGCACGCTGATTGGCCAGCGTGCCCATTGTAAATCCCATAATATACCAAGGGAAAAAGGTCCAGTCCCCCAGACTTTTTTTCTGTTGGTATAAAGTGCTAAAAACATTTTTTTTTAACAAATAAAAAAGAAAAAGAAAAAAAAAAAAACGAGCAACTGAGACTTTCTGTTCTCCGTTGCCTTCGTTTCAAAACATTAATGTACTGGGTATGCATGGGACGCAAGTCCCATACGCATGCTCAGTACATCAAAACAAGGAAGCAGTGTACCACAACCAGAGAAAGAACAGTAATGCGCCGTTATAAAAAGACATTGCTTAAGAAAAGTAAGTATTTTTTTTCTTAAATAATGTCATTGTATAATAGCAATAACCGATTCTGTGGTTGTGGTATATTGAAATTTACCCACGGTTGGCTTTATTTAATCACTCGGGCTTCGCCCTTGTGATTAAACCACACCAACCATGGGTAAATCTTCAACATACCACACCACGTCGTCGTTGCTTAATTCTTGTACATACATACTTTTTAAAAAAGGCAGCCTTGCTTGTTTATCAATTTAAGGGTTTATTGGCTATGTATAAATTGGTCTGAAAAATAGTGTTTAATTTTAAACTGAACTGGACTTAAAAACATTACTTGTCTGCTGTTAGTAAAATGCTATTTCATTTAGTATTTTAAGTGTATTTTTCTGGAATATTAAAAGAAAGATGCATCACTTCAGTGCAGGAATGAATTTGCACACTGAAATGTATAGCAGATTTGTACATAATATTTAGATTAGTGTCAGCAAATTGAGTGTTCATAAAGAAAATGCAGCTTATTTAAGTTTTGGATATTTGGTTGCAAATATGTTTAAATAACATTTTATGTTTGTAAATATGATGCATGCATACAAATTCCAGTGGAAGAAGAGTGTGTATGCTTCTTTAATTCTTCATAAAAAATGTTAAGGAATGCATTTAATTCCAAACTGTTGTAATCCACTGATGATGAAGAAAGAAGATGGTCTGTAATTTATTTGCAATCTTCATTGGTTATTTTAGCATGAAAGCCTTAATCGTTGTAATAGGTTGGATAACGGGGTGATTTTTTTCTTGGAACACAATGGTTAGCTAAAGTACTGTTTGATGCCTTTTTCCTCTGTTGAATGCATCATCTCAGTGCGCGTGTATATATATACACACACACACACACACACACACACACACACACACACACACACACACACACACACACACAAACCTGTATTGAACATGGTATATTTTTTTCTACACAGATGTACGTTATTTATTTTGCTTATGTGGAGAGAGATACGAATCCTGTGATCTAAATGAGAGATTTTCAGCAGTAAGCAAATCTGTGTGCCATCTGAATTTTTTATGTTAGGAATAAAATCACTATCAGTTGTATACAAAATGTGCTCACTGTATGAAACAGAAGTTTGTTAAAATATAGTTTCATTTGGTTTTATTCTGAAGAGGGTTATTGAAGTAGTAAGATACCATTCTGGTTACTCACAGTGAAGCTTTATCTGCTGGACATTTTTTTCATAGTGGTCAGGTCTCCCTGCTCAAGCTTAGTGCAGATCTCGTCCTAGCAAGAGATGTGAGAAATGTGATGTCTGTGTGTGCATGGTCCCCATATAACAAGTACTAGCTTGTGCTTAGAACAGTTTTCTTGCCCATTTGAAACTTTTAGACACTCTGCTATATTTTTCTGTGATTTCAAAGAAGCATAATCATTTACTTGACCTGTATTTTCTGGCTCTTTATTATTACTGTTAAGATTACTCACTCAGAGCATTTCATATTGGTTTTATTGGGAAGGTAGTCCCTCCTTTGTTTAAAGGTTTTTAATACATATGCCTATAATAGACAGATTGCCCTAAAAGTCTTTCACCTTATGTGCTTAATTTTGTCTAGGGGAAAATCATGACTTGTTACAGCTGTGACCATTCCAAGTTAAATAAGGCTACAAAATGTGAACATTTAAAGAATGTTGTTGTTGTCTTTCGGCTTTTTCCAGTTAGGGGTCACCACAGCGGAACTCCGGTCCACTAATGATTGGCAGTAGATTTTCACGAACGCCGAGGTGCCAGCTCGACATTCAACCTTCAACGAAGGCATGCCCATTTACGCATGTCTTTCGAACGCTCACCCAACCACGGGGAGGACATGCAGACTCCACACAGAAGGCACTCCCCGCACTCCAGCCGAGAATCGAACGGGAGAACCTCTTGCTGTGAGCAACAATGCTACCGCTGCACCACCGCGGAATTGTAGATATTTAAAGAATGTAATCCTGCTAAACTATGAAAAAAATAATGAAGGCTTCATAAACTTGGAAAGATACAAAAAATGGAGATATCCTGTAGCTGTCCACTCAATAGATGTTACTTGTCACTGCTTGAAAAACTACCCAATTGTTGTAATTCAGTGTGAAAATAACTGTTTGCAAAGCAAAATGGTATGGTTATTTGAGGTGCTTGCCATAACAGTAAATGTTTGAACAGAGTTCACTGTTGCAGTAAAGCTGCACACTCCTTTCCTTCTGCCTGTTTTGAGTTCCATTATATTATATGTTTTAACTTCTACAATTTACAGTGTTCACATTTATAGTTTCATAAGTTTCACTGATACAATGTATGTATATTCTGCCATATTTCATACATAGTACAATATGGTGGTACATCAGTAGCCATACAAGAGGATACTGGTAGCAATTAATAGTGGTTACATAAAAGAGATTGCAGGTAAAGATCAGATGTGAAGGAAGTTCAGGTTAGGAAACAGTGGAGTAAAATTGGTAATTAGAGGAGTTAAGACAACTAGAGTAGGTAGTAGACAGAAAAAGAGCAATGAGTGGATGGAGTTAGAGGCAAGCTTTGAGTTAGGGCTTTGGCATGTACAGATCCTAGGTTTTAGTAGAGTTTCTTTTAATGCTGCTTTGAGTGTGGGGAAGATTTCTGATGTTCAGTGGGAGTTTGCTCCAAGCTAGGGCAATTGAGTAGCTGTACAAGTGTTTTCCTGTTCTTTTTGGCTTATGGATTGCTGAGAAACTGCTCAGGGCTCTGAAAAGAGATAGTCAGGGTGTACAGGGATATAAGCAAAGAGATGGTGGGGCAGGAGATGAGTTTGTTTAAGATGGAGTGAATAAATACCAGTTGGGGAAGTAAGAATTAATGGGGAAATTCTACCCAGTGTAAGGTATGTAGAGAAAAGCAGTGGTGAGAGTTGTAGGATGGGTTTGCAGCGAACCTGGCAACTTTTCTTGTGAGTTCAAGATGGTTTTTAGAAAGGATTGTAGGTTGGTCATTATTGGAGAGGCATAGAGAAGACTGGGAAGAAGACTGGCTTAGGCAAGAGAAGGTTTTGAGTCATTTGTGAGGTATTTTTTATTTCTATAAAGTAGTCCTAGTTTTTGATGTGTCTTCTTTATACAGTTTAGTATGTGCGGATCAAGTTTAAGTTGGTTGTCGACGATCACACCCAAATATTTTAGCGTGCATTTCAATGTTTATGACAGTGTTGTTAAGTGATGTGATGGTAAATGATGATTTGTGATGAGAAAAGGACTTTGGCAGAAATAGGAGGTTTTTTTTTTTTTTTTGGATTGAGTATGAGTTGATTGTTGGTGAGCCAATTTTTGACAGCAAAAAAGGAGTTTTGGTTTAGTGAGTGGAAGTCCGAGAGGTTGTCTGAGGTGGATATGATAGTCAAGTCGTCAACATATTGTATAAGTGAGGAGTGCGAGCAAGAAGTATGAAGACAGTTAGTGAAAATGTTAAATAATAGTGGTCCAAGAATGGATCTTTGTGGTATGCCAGTATTGACTGGGAAAAAGAAGAGTGTCCTCTCTTGTGGATAGGAATAGTATAAAATTGTTTCCCGATAGAGAGGACAGTAGCAAATTAGATCACTAGGGAAAAACTCCAAAGCCAATTATGAGTTGAAACTAGCCTCCAAAATAAAGGGAAACCACAAGTCCTTCTTCAGTTACGTTAGGAACCTCCATGACAAAGCCCAAGTTTGTTCTGAATTAGTACTTAATGGTACCACTTACACTGATCCTACTGACTTAGCCAACCTGCTAGCTGATAGGTTCACTGCAAAATTCACCCCCCTTATCACCCCCCAAAGGCCCAGTTTACATCCCCGACGATACTTGTCCCACACCTCACATCTCCATAGATCAAGTGCTAAAGGCCCTATCCAAGGCAAAGAACACAGCTTCCATGGGACCTGATAGTATCCCAGGCTGTATTCTGTACCATCTCCAGCAAGAACTAGCTCCGCCATTGAGAACCCTATTCAACCACACCCTAATTACAGGCTTCATTCCAGCAGAGTGGAGAACCGCCATTGTCATCCCCTTGCACATAGGTGATGCAACTACTGACCTGAGAAACTATCGCTCCAGTAGCTTGACAAGTTTGATCTGTAAAGCCATGGAGCATATTACGGATTTCATAAACAAGGACATAAACAATCTCCAAGCACTTGACCCCACCCATTTCAGATTTGTCAGGTGCAGATCTTGCCTATTGAACCTAGTTGACTTCTTTGAGACGGTCAGCAAGTTCCTGGATGAGGGAAAGTCAGTACATACACCTTACCTTGACCTGGCCAAGGCCTTTGACACAATCCCCCTACTCAGGCATCATCGAAAAGCTAACGCAACTTGGTGTTAATCTCTATCTAGTCAGATTGGGTGGCCAACTGGCTCACAGGTAGGACCCAGAAGGCAAAATAGGCAGTACCACCTCCGACAGCAGACCTGTCACTAGTGGTGTTCCCCAGGGATCTGTCCTGGGACCCCTGCTGTTTGGCATCTACTTCTCAGAGGTCCAGGCAAAGACAAAGGGCCTGTGGCTGACCAGGTTTGCAGTGCTGTCATTGACTCCACAAATGATGCTAACATACTGCAAGAGGGTCTCACGGCTACAAATAACTGGTGCCAAAATCATGCCCTTAAGTTAAATGCAAAAAAAATATTATCATACCATTCAGCAAAAACATGGCCCCTACTGATTATCACATCAACAGCAACCCCTTAAGCATACAAACCGTGGTGAAAGACCTGGGTACTTAGGTTGACAGCAATCTCAAATTCGACCATCATGTGGCAGCAGTGGTCAGAAAAGCCTTTTACTTGGTTCATCTCATAAGTAAAGGGATTGCATCCAGAAAAAGGAGGCTATTACCTCTCTGTACTCCTCCCTCATTAGACCTATAATTGAGTACAATGCCCCGTTTGGTATGTACCTCTCCAAACACCTGCACCACCTGGAAAGGCCACAGAAATACCTCACAAAGAGAATCCATGGCCTCCAGCACCTGTCCTGTGTGGACAGGCTTAAATCACTATCACTTTACTCAGTATCATACCGATTGTTCAGGGGTGATTTGTGTCTCAGCTACAAGGCAGTATCGGACCCTGCCCTACTAGAGATGCTCCATATCCGTAAGTCTAACTCCTCTCGCACTACCCACTTGATAGGCCTAAATCTATTATGCAGCATCAACAAAACCTGCTGGAGAGGCAGGATTGTCTCCCAGAGACTGCCCCGTCTCTGAACTAGACTTCCCATACATGTCAGAGTACCTCACTGACCCTCACATTCATCCTTGATGAGTGGATAGGAAACCACAAATTTGTCCCAGGGGTTCCACCTCTGTCCTTCATTTTCAGGAGTGACAGGAGCTGACTGAGGCTTCTTTTTTGGAATAAACTTTTGGCTAGGCTTGTAAGGGCCCCAGGGCCATCAGCCTAGTAACCTCCTATGATCCTCTGAGAGCCATTTGACAGATTGCTGCCTGTTGGAGAGGTAGCTAGAGAACCATGTCAGGGTAGGGTTAGCTATATTTAGGTCAGATAGTTTGGTGAGGAGCTTGGGGTGGGAGACGGTGTCAAAGGCTTTGGGGAGGTCTAGGAATATACAAGGAGATACCTTTGTTATTGTCTCTGGCTTGCAGTAGTTTGGGTGAAGGAAATTAGTGTGGTAGTGATTTAGTGAGGGTGGAAACCATGCTGGGTAGGTGTGAGTAGATTTTCCTGTAAGAGATCCTGAAGTGGTTTATGAATACAGCTTTTCTACAAACTTTGAGAGTGGGGATAGAATGACTGTGGGACAGAAGTTTGAGAGGTCAGTGGAGTGTTCTTCCTTTTGGATAGGAATAGTATAAAATTGTTTCCAGATAAAGAGGACAGTAAAGTCTTGTATAGATTGGTTAATTATGATGGAGATGGGTTAGGCTAAAGAGCTAGTGGTGAGCTTTAGGAAGTAGGGTGGTAGGGTATCTACTGAGGGGGAGCATGGTTTTAGTTTGCTGAGAAGAGATTTTATGTAGGAAGTGGTGACTGGTTTGAGTGAGAAGGTGGTAGTATTGGCTGGGGGGGTGGGGGTGGGAGAGGTTAGTGGTCTTACAGTTGACGGATAATTTGAAGATGAAGTCAGTGAAGTAGGAGTTTAATATGGTGGCAGTTCCCAGAGGATAGTTGTTAGGACAAGGGTTGGGTGAACTAGGGTTGCCAGGATGGAGAATTTTATTTATACTGTTACAAAATTTTTTATGGTTCCTGTGGTGGTTTGATCGGGATTTTAGATAGTTTTTCTGGTCAGCGGTGACCTGCTTTTTAGTGGGGTTACGGAATTTTGTATTTTTGGAGGTGAGTCTGGGATTTAAATTTTAGCTATTTTTTTGAGGCATTGTCTCTGTCAAGCATTAGAGGGTGAGTGGACTTTGATAGCCATGGTGCAGGGTGGGATTTTATTCTGATTTTTCCAGGCAGGAGCCAGAGAGTTCATAATATCAAGGAATGTAGTGTTGAATTTGAGAATGGCTTCGTCAAGGGATTAGTTGAGAAGAAAAGACCAATTTATGGAGAAGAGACTGTGACTGAATATCATAGGGTCAAAGCTAGAGTGTGATCTTTGTGTTTTTGTTTTTGTGATTTACAGTGTTGTAGGGGAAATCTTTGTATGCAAATTGGCGAGTGGGCACTTAGAGAGTCAGGTAGAACTTTGGAGTTGTGTTAGAGGTTAGGATTGGAGACAAGGATAGAGTCCAGGATAGTACCAAAGTTGGTTGGCTTACTTAGGTTTATAGAACAGATAGGGGATTCAATAGTGAGGGTTTGCCGATCATTGTTGACATCACCTAGCAGTCTAGTTTGATGAGGTATGGAGTGAGTTCACCAGGAAATAAATTGTTCTAATAAAGGAATACTATTGCCTGGGAGAATGAAGAGTGCAGCAATGGTAAGTTTTTTTTTTTTTTTTGTGGCTGTTGAGTTTGCAGTTGACAATTAAGAGTTCAGCCACTTGAAAGTTGGGGAGGGAGATTTTCATAGGGAATATGTTAGGCTGGTCAGCATAAATTTTAACTACACCACCTCCTCTTTTTTATGGACCCTATCAAGGCGGAAGATGTTATATCCAGGGGGAATAATTTCATTGTCAGTGTTGTGGGGTTTAGTCCATGTTTCTGTTAGAGTTACTATGTCAGGGGAGTAATGGGCAGTCCATGAATGGAATTCACTAACTTTACTGAGAATGCTGCATATGTTCAGGGAGTATAATATTAAGAGTTTGGTGGAGCAGGAGTTATTTTAAAGGTTTGGTGAGTATTTGGTCTGAGTGTTGGTCAGCTAGGGTAGGATGGGAGTTCCTGGGACATAATGTAGTATGATAAGAGGACAGGTATGCAAGTAGAAGAAGAAGAATGGAAGTGTAGGTGTGTAGCATTTTGTGAGTGGATGAGCAAAAATGCAGGGAGGGAGTTCGAAAGAAGATAAGCTGCTATGTGAATTTAGAGGTCAAATGTAGAAAAAAGGTTCAACTAGAAAGAAGAGGGTGAAGATGTGTTTAGTTGTCCCAGGATGTGAAGTGGGAGGGTAGTTAGGGAATGGGTAAGTATTGTATGTAGGTAAGTGTGAGGGGTTGGAATGATGTGAGAGGTATGGGGTGGGGATGGGTGGGTGGGGTTATAGGTCAGTAAGAGCAGGTTTAGGAGGGGGAGTGGTTAGATGGTGGTTAGTGGGATTTGATTCAATGTTTTGAATAGGAAAAGGAGGCTAAAAGAGACGGGGCGTAGTGAGGCTAAAGTATAAATTTAGGGTATGTGGGAGGTGGTTGGGAAATGGGGCTGGGGTAGGGTAGGGGAGAGGAGTGAGCCCAGGTGGAGTGAGGGCAAAACAGTCCATAATGGGAGAGATCCTTAGGTCTGTGGCAGTGTTTGTAGCAGAAAAGAGAAAATAGCCGCCTCAATTACATGTAGATAAAAGGTAAGAGCTCTGCAATTTACTTTGAGGAACTGACTGGAACGGTTTCTTAAGAATATTAATGTAGGAGGGTTAGCTTCAAATATGGGGATCCAAACTAAGAAACAAGAAAGCAGGATGGATGAAGCAGGATATAAAAGTTATGTACTTACGATAAGGATAGATCCTTTTCAACCTAGTTGGTGAGATATGACATCCTTCCTGCATTACCCATCCAGTTATTTCCAAATTTCTGTTTTGATTGATGCACTTCCATGGTCTAGTTGTATGGTACTAGGCAAACTCAGTCTGAGGTTAGGAAGGCCACAAACCATTATGGTATGGTTAATTTATGGAGCTGAAGGCTGAGAGCACTGGCAGATAGCCTGATTGGATTTGAGAAGCGACTCTAGTCCCAGTAGCAATAGAGAGCAGAGTAGGATGAAGTAGATCCATTGTTACATAGGAATAAGTCAAATTTTTGGGAACAATACATAGGATCATAGGAAGTTACTAGGCTGTTGTTCCTGAGGCCCTTATATGCCTAGCCAAGAGTTTAGCCCATGCATAGACAAATCAGCACCCGATGCCCCTGTCCAGCAGGGACACTGGTGGAATCCCAGGGATGTACTTTCTATTTCCCATCCAGTTGTCCAGATTGCACTTAAAAAGGGGGTAAAGAGGTACTCTGCTTGACATGGAGAGAGAGTTTATTCCTTAGATGGGGGAGTCTCTGGGACACAAATCTGTCCCGCCAGCAAGTCCTATTGATGTCACAGACCAGGTTGAGGCCATGTGTGCCAGTTACTGGAGTGGAGCTTGACTTGCGGATATGGAGTAGTCCCATCAAGGTGGGGTTTGAGATCACCTTGTATGCCAGACAGAGGTCACCTCTGAGGAGTCTGTGTGAAACAGCGTAGAGGGATAGGGCTTTTAGCCTATCTGTGTATGGTAGATTTTTGAGGCCCTGGATTCTCCTGGTGAGGAACCTCTGTGGTCTCTCCAGCTGATGCATGTGCTTTGCCGAATGGTGCATTGTACTCAATAATGGGCCTTATAAGGGAAGAATACAAAGATGTTATGACCTGCTTGTCCCTGGATGAGATACCCTTACTTATGAGGTGGGCCATGTAGAAAGCTTTCCGTACAATGGAAGCAACATGGTGGTCAAAAGTCAGGCTGCTGTCAATTTGGGTAACCAAGTCCCTCACAACTGACTGCGAGCTGAGAACGTTGTTATTAATGTGATCATTTGTGGGACATCTCTCTCCCCAAAGGGAATGATGATGCATTTTTTTGTATTCAGCTTGAGGCCATGTTACTGGCACCAGTCATTTGTGTGGGTGAGACTGTCTTGGAGGATGTCCACGTCACTAGGGGAATTCATGACAGCTTCCAACTTGCAGTCATCTGCAAACTTGGTCAGCTATAGCCCATTGGCTTTGGCCTGTACCTCAGAAAAGTATATCTCAAGTAACGGAGGCCCCAAGACCGAACCCTGGGGTATGCCACTCGATACGGGTCTACTGCTTGAGGTGGCTTCCCCTATTTTGACTAGGTGGGTTCTATCAGTGAGCTAGTTTGCTACCCATCTGGTAACATATGGATTGATGCCTCGTTGAGAGAGTTTATTTGTTATGCCCGAGTGGGGAATAGTGTCGAAGGCATTGGCCAGGTCAAGGTATGCCATGTGCACTGCCTTCCCTCATCCATGGCTTTGGTGACGGTCACAAAAAAGTCAACCAAATTTAGCAGACATGACCTCCCTTTGACAAAGCCAAACTGTGTGGGATTGAGTGTTTGGAGGTTGCCAATGTCCTTGTTTATGAGGTCCATGATAATCCATTCCATGGCCTTGCAGATCAGGCTAGTTAGGCTTATGGGTCTATAATTTCCTGGATCAGTGGATGCTCCACCTTTGTGTAAAGGGATGACAGTGGCTGTCCTCCACTCATCTGGGACAAAACTGGTACTCGAGCTTTGTTTGACTTGGATGCCTAATGGTGCTGCAGGTTTCTGCCCGAGTTCATGTAGGATGCAGCCTGGGATATTATCAGGTCCCATGGAGGCCATCTTCTTTGCCTTTGAGAGCGCAGTGATGGCCTGATCCCTAGATATAAAGGGAAGGGAGCAGGTACTGGGAATGTCCTGATTTACTGATGGGGGGACAGAGTGGTGAAATTTTCGTCTGTCAGTCAGTAAGTTTGCTATATCTACGGCATTTGTATATGTGGTGCCCTTGACCATCAGTTCTGGACAGATCTGGGTGCTACCTTTGAGATTACAGACATGTGAAGAACGCCTTAAGTTTGCTTTGGAGGATTTTACTAGTGCTCTTATTTGCTTCTTTAGACGATTGCTTCCAATTGGGCACCTGCTCCTTCTTGGGCCTGGTCAGCAATTTTTTTCTTCCATTATAGAGTTTATTTATTGCAGATGTCCACACCAGACAGGTTTACTCTTCCTTGCAGAGGATGATTTAGTCCTGGCAGGTATTCCTGATTCCATGCATCTATTTAAATATTTGTATAGTAATCTGGTATAGTTTTGGATACTGGTGCCAGTTCCTAGAGAGGGGAAGGGGGCTGTGAAGCTGTTTATACCATTCCCTCAGGAGGCTGTAATCAGCTTTGGATAAGTTTTTTTGATTGACCCTAGCTACAGGGGGGGGGGGTCAGGGGAGATGGTGACTTCAAATGTGACCGCTTTATGGCCGGATCTTAAAAGGGAGGATGATACTGCAGGGATGCTGCAGTGGCTACTCATGTTGGTTAATAACAAGTCCAAGATATTATCACCTCTTGTGGGGATATCGACTAGCTGTTCCAAAGCATTTGCATTTACAAAATCGAGGAATCTGTGGGTATTTGTGTTCTGGCAAGAGTAGTTTTTCCAGTCTATGTTTGGGTAGTTAGTCACCCAGGATCAGGGTAAAGGGTTGAAGCTTGATAGATTTGAAGAGGTCTAGATAAGCATTTTGGGTATCTTGGGTCAGATTTGGGGGCCAATAGCTAGCTGTTATTTGTATAGGGGTCTTCTCAATAGTTAACTGCACCTGGAGTGTCTCCTGTGCATCATACTGTTTGATCAACCTGGAGTGTGTATATCTTTAATATATATTGAAACTCCACCTCCTTTGGCTTTACTACCCACAGTTTGGGGTCTGAATGTATGATAGGATGAGTAACTAGGTAAGGCTGGGGTGCTCTCTGCAGCTTTGAACCAGGATGTTCTTCGTGTTTCACTGTTGCAGTCATTACATTTGGGTAATCTGCTGGCAGGTTGCCCTCAGTCGGCCTAATTAACAAAGTCTTGGGTCCTGTGTTGGTTGCTGTTTCCTCTTCCATGACGTCAGGTCATCAGGGGTATAAAACATGCAGCTGACGCCATTTTATTCTGTTTTTCTTGCCGCGCTGTGCCCGAAGCAGAAGCAGTTCACAAGTGCCGTTCGGCCGACTCCTGAAATTTTCACATTCGAGTTTCAGAACCAAAGTCTTCAACTAAAGCTGAGTACCTGTTAGGGAAACTTTTTCTTGCTCCTTACCGATGTCAGTAAAAGTTAATAATTGCATTACTTGTGGGAAGCAAATACCTCATAAGGATTTTCATTTGTACTGTATTCCTTGCCTAGGCCCAGATCATAATGTGCCTTGCTGTCGGTTTTGTGCTAGATTTAACCAACGCACTATTAAGCGTCGGTATATTTTTGCTTCGAAATATTTTGGATCCAGATTTAATTACCCTGAAATGTCATCGGTTAGCAATCCAACGACCGGAGTTCACAAGAAACGCAAAGAAAAAGACTTAGAGACAGACCGTCGAGGTCCAAAACCGACAAAACGTCTCCTAAGCCAGTCACCGGTTCACCGGTACTCAGTGAGGCGTTTTTGCAGCCCCTGATACTTGCTACTTTTGAGTCGCAGGCCTTTACCGAGACCCATGCGGAGTCCTGTATGCCGCGAGGTTCTCAGAGTATTGAACCTGTGGATGTCTCTTCCTTGGATGGGTCCAGAGCTGCTAAGAAGGCATCGGCTTCTGAGGGTGTTTTCAGGCCTCAACATTTTTATATGAAACCGACACCAGCCGCAAAAACAAGATCAAAAACATCTTCTATGTCTAAAAAACCGGTGCATGAGCCACGTGCTCAGGACCCTATGCCTAAAAAATCAGATGATCTAAATGGCTGAGGACTTGATTACCTTGATCAGAGGTTCCCAACACCCCCCTGCTAAGAGGCCTAGGCAAGGCACTGATTATGAATCTTCAGATCGGATTTCCATTTCTTCTGATTCTTCTTCTGATCAGGAATTTTCTATTCCATCCTATGAGGATTCTGATGCAGAAGAATCACTGAGAGAGTCAGGATTTCTCTGAATCAAAAAAGAGGCTTAGGGATTTCCTTCTTCCTCAGCATAGGCCTTTGGCAATACCTCCTGTATTAGACATTGTTGATGATGTGTTTTCGGACTCAAGCATGGCTCCTGATTCCCTACCTCCGGCTCCTAGTAAGCCAGACAGATATTATAGGGTTCCTGACTCCCACAAATTTCTATTCAAAAATCCTGCTGCTGATCCTGAGACTATCTCACAGGGTCCCAAAGGTGTAAAGGCCTCTACAGCCAAAAATCCTACCCCCTCTGATAGAGATTCCAGGGTGCTGGATAGATGGGGAAAGAAGCTTTATACGTCTGCAACCTTGGCAATTAGGGCCTTAAACTGCCAGTTTCATATGCCTAAATATCAACAGCATGTTATGGGCTTATTGAAACAGAAACTTATGTTGATTTCTGATTGTGTGGAAAATAAAGAACTACAGGAATTATTGCATTCAGCAGAACAGGTTGGAAAGCATACTTTGCAATGTGGTTTTGATTCCTTGGAGGCCTCTTGCAGAGCCGCAGTTACTGGATCTGTGATTAGAAGGCATGCCTGGCTCAAGGAGCAAAATCTGCCTGATCATGTTAAAGCTAAATTGTTGGATGCCCCCTTGTAGCATGATACTCTGTTTGGTAATAAGGCAGAAGAGGTTTTAAAGAAAATGGAAGACAAAGCTAAATCTATGCAAACTGTAAAAGATTTCTTACAAGTGCAGCCACCCAGGTTCAGTAGGCACTGGCCTACTAAAAATTGGTCCTTTCCTGTGTTCAACAGAGCCTCTCAAGGCAAATCCAGGTGCTGAAAAGGCTCTAGATACCAATCACAGGGTTCTTACAGGTCAAAGCAGTGGGGCGCCTCCACCTCCAAATCTGGAGAAAACAAAGCACAACCCTACAGTAAGCAGTCTCAATGAATTCCCTTTACCTTCACCAAGCACTTATCCTTTGGCAGCCCCCTTGGGGGGAAAATTAGCACTTCATGCTCAAAATTGGCAGTTAATTACCCAGGACAAGTGGGTATTAAACATAGTATCCCAGGGGTGCAGATTTCATTTCCATACTTTTGCCAATTCCAAACGGTTGGCCAGATCTGTCACAAAATCAATGGGCAGAGGTTCAGAAACAAGTTATGTCCCTCATGATATGGGGGCTATTCAACCAGTACCAGAAAAGGAAAAAGGGCAAGGTTTTTATTCAAGACTTTTCCTGGTACCCCGAAAAGACAATGCCTGGCGTCCAATACTGGACTTATCGATTTTGAACACGTTCCTGGACATTCCAAAATTCAAAACGCTGATTTTTACAACAGCTACTGCCTATGCTGGGCAGGAACGCTTGGTTAGTGACTCTAGACTTAAAAGAGGCATACCTGCATATCCCAATAAGGGAATCGTGCAGAAGATACCTCCGCTTCAAGGCAGGTTTTTTGCATTACCAATTCTCTGCACTGCCCTTTGGCTTATCTACTGTGCCCAGGGTCTTTACAAAGTGCCTGGCACCAGTAATTGCATTCTGCAGACAAAGAAGCATACAAATTTATCCTTATCTGGACGACTGTCTCATTCAAGCAGAGGACAAAGGCACTCTTCTTCAACATCTAGCATTTGTAAAAAGGCTTCTAACATGCCTAGGGTACACAATAAATGAAAAGAAATCTCAACTGGTACTCTCTCAAATAATTACATTCCTGGGTGCAAGCTTGAATACAACTACCCAGATGGCTTACCTTACGCCAGACAAACAAAGGCAACTGACAACATACTTAAACCCAGTTATCTGCAAGACGAATTCTGCAGGCTTTGGGGTTCATGGCATCTTGCATTCTACTAATTCCATATGCGTGACTGCATATGAGGAAACTTCAATGGTATCTAAAAAGTTTATGGAGTCAGCATTGTCACAGTCTGGAAACAATGATTCCACTCATTCCCTGCCTACAAAAGGAGTTTCTTTGGTGGGCAGAAACATGTCACCAAAACAAGGGACTGTCATTCACTCTATCCCCTGCCACCCAAACCCTAACTACAGACTCATCAGACTATGCTTGGGGGGCCCACCTGGCGGGGAGATGCATTTAGGGCAAATGGAACCCAAAACAAATGCATCTGCATATCAACCAGAAAGAGATGCTAGCTGTTCAGAATGCTCTGACAACCTTCAAGGGCTTACTTCATCCAGGACAACTACTGATAAAGACGGACAACACCACGGTTATGTGGCACATAAACAAGCAGGGGGGTACACATTCCTACCCCCTTTGCAGGCTAGCCATGGCATTGTGGAACACAGCTTTGACTTACCAAATACATCTTCAAGCTCAATTCCTGCCAGGAAAACAAAATACTCTGGCAGATGACCTAAGGAGAAATCTTATGGACCCGCACAAGTGGAAACTGGATCCACAAATCTTCATCATGTTAACACCAAAATGGGGGAGCCCAGACATACATCTATTTGCCTCTCCCCAAAATTATCAACTGGACAAATTCTGCACAAGGACTTATCACAGACAAGCATGGAAAGTGGATGCCCTATCCTTCAGTTGGGAAAAATGATCAGTCTATGCCTTTCCTTCTCTGCCTCTTCTCTCCAAGGTCTTACTAAAGGTCAGAGAGGAAAAAACAAAAATGATCCTAATTGCTCCGGACTTGCCTCACCGGCAGTGGTACCCAATTCTAAGGAATATGTCTCAACTCCCTCCTTGCTACTTGCCTCAAATACCTCATTTACTGTCTCAACAGAACAATCAAATTCTGCACACTCAGCTCCAAACTCTGAACCTTGCAGCATGGCTGATCATTTAATTATTCAAACAACACCTCTCAGTAAATCTGTGATGGATGTCATTTTGGAAGCCAGAAGGCCTAGTACTAGAAAATCTTATGCTGATAAATGGAAGAGATTCTGTGCTTGGAACCAAGCACAAGGAATGGACACAGCAAAGCCCAATATCCCTCAGATTTTACAATATTTGACTGAGATGCTTGACAAGGGTCTATCTTTTTCTTCAAAAAAAATCCATGCCTCTGCCATCTTGGCTCATTACAACACGGAGCCTCCCCTCTTTTCTCATCCTCTGCTTAAACAGTATCTTAGAGGGACCAAAAATTTAAGGCCTCCCAGAAGATCTCCAACTCCTGCATGGGACCTCAATTTTGTGCTGGAAAAACTCATCCTGCCTCCTTTTGAACCAGCAGCTACTGTGGATATAACATTTTTATCTTGGAAAACAGCTTTCCTCTTGGCAATCACTTCAGCAAGAAGGGTTTCAGAACTACAGGCTCTCATGGCTGTAAAGCCTTTTATTACATTTTACCCGGACAGGGTGTTCCTCAGGACCAATCCTTCTTTTATGCCTAAGGTGGTATCCAGTGTGGCTCTTAACCAAACAATTCACCTGCTAACATTTTACCCAAATCCGCAGAACAAGGGGGAAGCGGATTCTGTATTCATTGGACGTACACAGACAACTAAGATTCTACTTAAACAGGACCAAATCTCTAAGAAAGTGTGAGCAACTACTGGTGGCATTTGTTGCCGGATCAGAGGGGAAGGCTATATCAAAGCAGACTGTTTCTAAGTGAATAAGCCACTGCATTCATTTCTGCTACTTGCACCATGGTAAACCTGTGCCCAAGGGGATCAGGTCACATTCCACCAGGGCTGCCTCTACCTCAGCAGCTTTTCTCAGAGGAGTTTCAACCAAAGACATTCTAGAAGCTGCTACTTGGAGCTCTGTTCATACCTTCACAAAGCATTATCATTTGACTCTCTTCTCCAAATCCAGGGCAGGCTTTGCCACTGCAATTCTGCAGGGCCTTGTAGCCGCTCCTAATGCTATTTAGTTCCATCCTCCCATCCATAGTTTTGGAATCCTACCCAAATGTAATGACTGCAACAGTGAAACACGAAGAACATAGTACAGTTCTGTACACTTACCATAAATGTAGATGTTGGAGTGTATTCACTGTTGCAGTCCGGGTTACCCAGCCGCCATCCCCCTTTTCTATAACTTCTCTTTCCTTCACTATATTCTAAAGCCTTTGTGGTGTATTTGCTTTTAGATAATGGTAAAGTTTATGTTGCTAAAAGTGCATTTACATATATTTCTGTTTGTTTATATATATATTATTATATATTTTTTTTGCTCCCTATTTGGGGGGCACCTGACATCTGGGGCAAGAAAAACTGAATAAAATGGTGTCGGCTGCATGTTTTTGTACCCCTGACGACCTGACGTCATGGAAGAGGAGACAGCAACTAACGCAGGACCCAAGACTTTGTTATTCAGGCTGCCTGAGGGCAACCTGCCAGCAGATTATCCAAATGTAATGACTGCAACAGGGAGTACACTCGAACATCTACATTTATGGTAATTGTACACAACTGTATTTTTCTGTGACCACACAGATGTCAGCATTTTCCAGGGTTAGGAATACTTGCAATGAGTGCAGTTTCGTGTTTAGACTCCTAGCATTTAGCAGCATGATCTTTAATTTGTGTTTTGTTGAAATTTTTATGTTGGTAGTTTTAACCTCATCACTCTTCATAAAAAAACACTATAGGGGAGGCAAGAGCCTTTGCCAGAAACCTGAAGCCTAGGTGAGATAGATGCAAGCCATCTCTGGCAAAGCATTGTGGTATGTTGATCATATCTTCCCAGGCTGTCAGGTATTGGATCCCCCTTGAATGACACCAGAAACTAAGCCAATTGTTAGTCAATCATTTTCTGCTTGTATTCGGGCATCATTCTGGGTGATGGTAGAATGCTGCTTAAGGTTAGCGACATACGTGCCTGGGACACATATTCAGCGAGTTCAATCATGTCTCTCTTCATATAGTCCAGGGAGGTACTTCTCAAGTCATTCACACCAACATGGACTATGACAGAGTCGCAAAATTATCTGTTGTTGAGAGACTTGAGTGCGTGTGTGATATGGCGGATTCTGGCCTCTGACAGACAACTATCCGTGACTTTCTCCTTATCCAGCCTGGTGAGAGGCACATCTGTGGGTCTCACAGTGGAGTCACGTATGACTAATTTGTTGGGTTTATGGTTAAGCCTTAGTGGTTGTGAGACAAAGGAGTGTGAACTATGAGTGGTATGTGGTGTGCAGGGCTGTGGAGATCGCGTGTGTGTTTGCCTCGGAGGTTTCCTTTGTTTGGGTATGTTTTTGTTGAGGACCTCCACATATGTGGGTGTTTGTTGTGTAGGTGTGGGTAGTGTTTGAGGTATAGTGATTGTGCTGACAGCCTTCTCAGTGCCAGATATGCTGGCTTGTTAGGGAGAGAACTTGGACTCTAGGTTCCTAATGTAATTGCATCTCTCGCACATCGTGTTCTTAGGTGGTAGTAGTAGGTGGTTATCTGTGTACATAAGGCAATTGCTACATTATCTCAGGATGCCCATATCAACCAGGTGAAACTGTAGGAAATTGTCCATCCATATTTTTCAGAATCTGAGAGAAAAGGCCAGGGAGAGCTAAGGGGTTAGCCTAAAGCTCAAGTACTTAAACCACAACTAAGTGGCTTAGAATAACACAATTTAAACAGGCTATAAACAAGCTGTAACAAATGCAACAGAAAGGATGCGACTGAACACTTTAGAGAACAAGCCATAGCAAGTAGCAGAAAAAGTAAGATGAAGTAATGGAGCAGGAGGAGGAAACACAAATACAGAAGAAGAAGCTGAATTAAGTGTTTTTTTTTAGTAAAGTGGAAAGGGAGAGAGGAGGAACAGAAGAAAGTTCAAGGTTAAGGAACTAAGGGGGTTGAGCTTCCCAAACAATCTCTGTATTGGGTAGAATGAGCTAATGAGATGGGACTGGGAGTGTCACTTATCAAATTTACAGTAGGAACGGGCAACAGCAAACGTCATGAACTGTACAAAAATTCAACCAAAGAAAAGTAAATAATTCAGTCAAACAAATAAATAAAAACAGTGCAGTAAACTAGTGCAGAACTGTTACTCAAATAAAAAATGCAGTACTGATAAGCAAAATAAATAATACCAGTGCAGTGCTGATAAGAAACACTGAACAATTAAAGTGTGAAAAATATATTCGTGTAGCTCTGTATTTCAGTTTGTTTAAGAAGTATTCTTCTTCAGGCACAAATGGAGCTCAGCAAGAAAAGCAGTGATTCAACTCAAATGTAATATTTTTATACCAACAGATAAAAGACCCTTCCAAAGTCGCACCCTGAGACAGAGAGATGAAACAGAAGCTATTTGACCGGTTTTCGCTCGCTGGACCGAGTACACCACAAGCTCACAGTAGGGGTGGGGAACAGCAGAAGCCACAAACTATACAAAAATTCAACCACAGATCAGCAGTTATATAAATGGAGGCAGAAAAGTAAATAATTCAAACAAATAAATAAATTAAAACAGTGCAGTAAACTAGTGCAGAACTGTTACACAAATAAATAAAAAACAATGCAGTACTGATAAGTAAAATAAATACAACCATTGCAGTGCTGATAAGAAACACTGAACAATTAAAGTGCGAAAAATATACTTGTGTAGCTCTGTAATTCAGATTATTTAAGAAGTATTCTCCGTCAGGCACAAATGGAGCTCAGCAAGATAAGCAGTGATTCAACTGAAATGTAATATTTTTATACCAACAGATAAAAGACCCTTCCAAAGTCACCAAAAAAAGA